>NC_080715.1:39092141-39392141 GCF_019097595.1 Hemibagrus wyckioides | reverse complement strand
CAGATGGCAGGAGGGTGAAGAGTGTGTGTGAGGGGTGTGTGGGGTCAGCCACAATGCTGTTGGCTTTGCGGATGCAGTGTGCGGTGTAAATGTCTGTGATAGAGGGGAGAGAGACTCCGATGATCTTCTCAGCTGTCCTCACTATCCGCTGAAGGGTCTTGCGATCCGAGACGGTGCAGTTCCCAAACCAGGCAATGATGCAGCTGCTCAGGACGCTCTCGATGGTCCCTCTGTAGAACACAGTCAGGATGGGGGAAGGGAGATGGGCTTTCCTCAGCCTCCTCAGGAAGTAGAGGCGCTGCTGGGCTTTCTTGGTGATGGAGCTGGTGTTGAGTGACCAGGTGAAGTTCTCCGCCAGATGGACACCAAGGAATTTGATGCTCTTGACGATCTCCACAGAGGAGCCGTTGATGGACAGCGGAGAATGGTCACACTGTGCTCTCCTGAAGTCAACAACCATCTCTTTGGTCTTGTTGATGTTCAGGGAGAGGTTGTTGGCTCTGCACCAGGCTGTTAGATGTTGCACCTCCTCTCTGTATGCTGACTCGTCGTTCTTGCTGATGAGACCCACCACGGTCGTGTCATCGGCGAACTTGACGATGTGGTTGGAGCTGTGCATTGCTGCACAGTCGTGAGTCAGCAGAGTGAACAGCAATGGACTGAGCACACAGCCCTGAGGCGCTCCAGTGCTCAGTGTGGTGGTGCTGGAGATACTGCTCCCGATCCGGACTGACTGAGGTCTCCCAGTCAGGAAATCCAGGATTCAGTTGCAGAGAGAGGTGTTCAGGCCCAGGAGACTCAGCTTCTTAATCAGCTGCTGAGGGATGATTGTGTTGAATGCTGAACTGAAATCTATGAACAGCATTCGAACGTAGGAGTCTTTGCAGTCCAGGTGTGTGAGGGCCAGATGGAGGGTTGTGGTGATGGCGTCGTCCGTGGAACGGTTAGGATGATACGCAAACTGCAAGGGGTCCAGCGAGGGTGGTAGCTGTGACCTGATGTGCCTCATGACGAGCCTCTTGAAGCATTTCATCACGATTGGTGTGAGTGCAACGGGACGGTAGTCATTGAGGCAGGAAACCGTGGACTTCTTTTGCACAGGGACGATGGTCATTGTCTTGACCACGTAGGGATGATGGAGCTGCTCAGCGAGATGTTGAAGATGTCAGTGAAGACATCTGCTAGCTGCTCTGCACACTCCCTGAGAACTCTGCCAGGAATGTTGTCTGGTCCAGCAGACTTCTGTGGGTTAACTCTGCATAGAGTTCTCCTCACATCAGCCATGGTGAGACAGAGCACTGGGTCATTAGGAGGAGGGATGGTCTTCCTCGCTGTTGTGTTGTTCTGTGCCTCAAACCGAGCGTAGGAGTCGTTCAGCGCATCTGGAAGGGAGGCATCACTGTCACAGGAAGGTGAAGTTGTCCTGTAGTTGGTGATCGCCTGGATGCCCTGCCACATGCGCCGGGAGTCTCTGCTGTTCTGGATGTGGCTGTGGATTCTCTGGGCGTGTGCACGCTTCGCCTCTCTGATGGCTCAGGACAGTTTGGCCCTTTCTGTTTTTAAGGCCGCCCTGTCCCCTGATCTGAAGGCAGAGTCTCTCGACTTCAGGAGAGCACGCACTTTCGCAGTCATCCACGGCTTCTGGTTGGAGCGTGTTGTGATGGTCTTGGAGACGGTCACGTCATCGATGCATTTCCCGATGTAGCCGGTCACTGATGCCGTGTACTCCTCCAAGTCAATAGAGTCACCGTTGGTTGCAGCCTCCCTAAACATGTCCCAGTCAGTGCACTCAAAACAGTCCTGAAGAGCAGAGATGGCTCCTGCTGGCCAGGTCTTAACTTGTTTCAGAACCGGTTTAGAGCATCTGACGAGTGGTCTGTATGCTGGAATCAACATAACAGAGATGTGGTCTGAGTAGCCGAGATGGGGGCGGGGCTCCGCACGATACGCGCCGGGAATGTTTGAATAAACAACATCCAGCGTGTTCGCCCCTCTCGTAGCAAAGTCCACATACTGATGGAATTTAGGGAGCACTGTTCTGAGATTTGCATGATTGAAATCTCCGGCGATGATAAACAGTCTGTCGGGGTGAGCATTCTGCAGCTCGCTAATAGCTCCGCACAGCTCACACAGAGCATCCTTAGCATTAGCGCTGGGTGGAATGTACACTCCGATAATGACAGTAGTGGTGAGTTCCCGGGGTAAATAAAAAGGTCTGCATCTAACAGTCACAAACTCCACTACCGATGAGCAGTAGTTAGACACAAGCACAGAGTCTTTACACCATTCCGTGTTGATGTAAACACACACACCGCCACCGCGAGTCTTACCGCACAGAGCTGCATTCCTGTCGGCACGAAACACGGTTAGCCCGGCTAGCTGAATGGCGGCGTCCGGAACTCTGAGCCACGTCTCCGTGAAAACAAAGACGCAGCAGTCTCTGAACTCACGCCGTGTAGTTTGCTGGAGTCGGATGTAGTCCAGTTTATTATCCAGTGAGCAGACGTTGGACAAGATGATGGAAGGGAGTGCCGGCCGGCTAGGGTTGGTTGTTAGCCTAGCACGGACACCCGCCCGTTTACCGCGCTTCCGCTTCCTCGAACAACGCTTGCAACGTCCTCTCTCCCGGCCACCGGCATCAGGCGACGCCGAGGACTGAAGGCCTGGTCTTCGCAGCAAGCCGAGTTCGCGAAGAACTTTGCAGAGTAGTTCATCATGCAAGTTAGTAACTGCATGATTTCTGTACCGTAATATCGTCTGGCGGTCGTATACATGAACAGCACTGTCTTTGGCGTCCATGCACTTTAAATTTAGCGCTAAAACAAAAAGAAAGCACCATTTTGGTTCCGGAGTGGCCGCTGCGTGCCATCTTGGAAAACCATTTATACTCTGTTTATGATTTGCAGTGGTTTTGGACCACAATATTCTCCTACCTTGCACTATACAGTCAAAACATCTTTCCACACAAAAAATACACTGGGTTTGCTTTGCAAACTTAAGGCCTGGTCACACTACAAGACTTTAACCGTCGGCAGATCGCTTTGCTGTTCAGACTACGTGACTTCACTGTATGTCTTTTTGTCCTTGTGGTGTTCACACTACGCGACGCTTTGTAAATGATCCACAAGAGGGGGTTGCACACCACACCATCTGACAACAACTCTTGTCACTCAACGCCTCAACGCCGTCCCCAAACCACGTTTTGTCACGAAAACACACGCGACAGGTTAACACTTGTGTGTTAACATCCACACAGAGATTAATTAATTAATTAATTAATTAATTAATTAAAGTTGTGGTCTGTGGTCCTGTGGTTATGCAGTTAAAGTCTATCCTGGTAACAGTGGGTTTAATGTGGGAGTATCTACACAACATCGGTTGCCAGTCTATTGTAAGGCACCATGAACACACTAGTATAGCTGATCTACATACCTGCATGTTTGTGGACAGTGGGAAGAACCTGAAGATCCTGGAGGATCACACAAAACACAGGAAAAACACGTGAAACTCCATGCAGTCTGGAACCCAAGCCGAGGGATTAGATTAGATTAGATTATAGATACTGGAGCCGTGAGACTGCAATGATGCTCAATTGTAACAATTTGGGATGTAGCCAGTCAGACCCAAGTGCAGGTTAAAAACAGTCCTTGTGTTTTATTAACAAACAAACAAAATAACACACACACACAAACCACACAACTAAATAAACATAAAATGAAATAAACAAATCTCAAATACCTGAAGATATTGATGAAAACAAAGACTCAACTTAGGCCTAGTCCACACTTACATAGGTATTTTTAAAAAGGAAGTTTTTCCTCCTTTGTTTTTTAAAAAAATCTTGTCCACATGAAAACGCAAAAAGACAGTCTGAAGTACTGTCAAGAGCATGCAAAACCAACAGGTGGCAATATAATCTCAACCGTAAAACCATGTTGGCCAATCAGAACCCTGAGACGCCGACTTCACAAGCACGTTTCCAATTGGGTTTCTTTTGGTCACGTCTCACTGGGAAAAAAGTGCATTGGGTGGGTTGATAAAATCTGGGCTGGCTTTTGATGCAACTGGCAGGTTTTTATTTTTGACTATAAACATGATATTTTATTAATTTTCTATTCAAATGAACTTTACAAAAAAGTATAATATGTAATGTTGACGTTTTAATTATATGGTTCAGTTTAGCCAATAGGGTTCAGGAGAGTCCTGTCCAGTCAGACTTCATTCTTGATTAGCGGGTTGTAATCGTTCTACTCGTTAAGCCGATATCACAAAGTTATTAACTGTTATAACTGTTTGCTGTTGTATTAGTAATAACAGTATGCATTTTGGGCTGGTATTTTTTGAAATGGGTGGGTTTTAAGCTGTAGTTGGGCTGGAAATCTTCAGTCCAATCTGGCAACTCTTCACAAACCAAAAATCTCCGGTTTCGCTGTTTACCGATAACACTGCAACCAGAGTTTTTGAAAAACTTCACCCTAGCAGGAGTTTCATTGACCTGATGCTGCGTTTGCGTGTGGACGAATGACCAAACCGCATAAAAAAGGCTGCAATTTTAAAAATACCTGCGTTTGTGTGGACAGGACCTTATAAAAACTTGATACAAACTCAGGGAACCAAACACAACAAGAAACAATGACTTGACAAAGACAGACACAAGAAGGCAGATATAAATAAGGTTACACAGGAGCAAATTAGCAACAGCTGACAAGGTACAGCAATATGCCTGCCAGCATGCCCACTTGAGGTCTGGCAGGGAATTGTCCCAGTAGTTCCTGACATCAATACAGCTCTAATATACTCAAAATATATGCTGAAATCTAGTGACATTTTCTCAATGAATGAAAACAAATGAATAAAAAAAATATCAAATCTGGTCAACTGGACATAGGTGAAACTTGACCCCCTGATCACTGTGAACTCACTTTGTCAAGACAATTTTACAGCCAATTTAACTAAGCATGCATGCAGTAATAGACAAAGTGAGAGGAAACCTTACACACTGATAAACGGACCCAGGACATATGAACATTTTTAATAGCATAGTTGGGGAAATATGCTTTCATATCATTTAGTTCTTTAGTAACATCAGCAACCAGTTTGATTACACTGATGTTATATCCGGATGTTTTATTCCATCGAGGTAATTAGTAGATAATTGAAGTGTTAGTGAGTTTGCCCAAATTTTACTGAATAAATTAATGCTAAATCTAAAATACATCCATAAAACCATTAAATATGTCTATTGCAGTTATTTATGTGTATGAAAAATCAAACACAAAAACTAAACCAAAACAAGTGGTTAAAATTAACACAATTATATTGGCATCTTCTGTTCTGTTTGGGTCTTGTTCAACAAATGTATTTGATGAAATTATAATAACAACAAACAACAAAAACTGCAGTCATAACCTGCATTTGAATATAACTTTACATTAAGAACAAACATTTGAAATATATTGTAATATATGGTACTTGTATGGTCTCAATTTTTAACCCCCAGTGTGAAAAAAAACATGGACAACTACATTAGCGATGATTATTTTTGATGTATTGACTTTCTTAGGTTTAATTAGCCTTTAGAGTTAATGTTTCTATGTTGCTTGATCTAAACTAAGTACTACTAGAAACTTAATTGTTGACTGCTAAAACAATGCCACTTGCTGCAGCCATTATTTTATTTTTGCTGTAATTGCCTTGTTTTGCTCCTGTTTTGCTCATTCTCTTCCTGTTTTCTTCTATTACTAAATGATGTCCTATAATGAAAATAATCCGTATAACCTGCCAGGAAGAGTCTGTGCACCAGATGGCAGTAACATTTCAGTGGGTAGAAATTCAGTAGAAAGAATTCAGCTTTTGCTTAGGTACTCGGGATCTAATAAATGGAACGTAAAAAATAAGTCCATATAGCTTCATTCAAATAAATTAGAAGATAAATATGGTCATTTTGTGAGCATTCAAACCAAGAATGAATGACATACTTCTTATATAAATGCAACATATGTTTCAGTTAGTGTTTAGACCTGAGATTACTATACAACCACATAGAACATTATACTACTTCTTACATCATTTAAGTCTATTGTTTTTAGTTTGTCATCGATCTTTTCAATATATCTATGTTTTTAGCGCTTCATCAGTAACACAGTGGCAAAATTGAAAATTCATTTAATTTAAGGTTTTCCTTTTCAAGGTTGTGTGTGATAGAAGTAATTTTATTGAGTGGTTTAAGAGCCTAGTGTCCCTGTATGTTCCATTTATACTTCATACACACTTGTGTGCTGGGCTTGTGTGTCTTCATTTCATTTTAGAGACTGGATGTGTTATGAAATCAGTGTGCACTCAGTCTACATACACACAAACACAAAGAGTTAAACTATGTGTCCATGTTTTCTCACATTTCACATGTATATGTTGTCTGTCTGCTGTCTGGATCCTGTGTAAATTTCTTCCTATAGTTCCTACAAGTCTCAGACCACTGATATAGAGTGTATATGTGTATGGTGTGGACCTCATGTCTCCACATCATTGACAGTATTGTCACTTGACTGGTTAGATTTAAAGAAAGTAAAGGTTAAGTATAAAATGTACATTCTAGTAAAATAATGGTTTTGTGGTCATGTGACATATTAATGTGTAGAATAATAGAACTTCGTATGTGTACAGAATCATGTGTTTGACATTAATAGACATGTGAACATCAGATATATACTTATTATATGAAACAGCCAGACTCATGATTTATATAAAAATATAACATTTTATTCCAAACTACAAAAAAAGGAAGTTGAAAACATGTAACTTTTTGGTCACACTTCTCAATAAAATAATACAAGAACTGTAACAAGAACAGTCACGTCAGTGAAAAAAAAATAAGCTATCATTACACACAAAGTGAAGCAAGACAAATAACAATGACAAGGTTTTCAATTTAAATTAACTTAACCTGTACAAAAATTATGTACATTATTTACAGCATTCAAAAAATATTTTTTTAAAAAAGGAATGAAGCTGCAAATCGTCCAGTCATTTTTCTTTTTTCCTTTTGACAAATTACCGACTCTCTTTGAGTCCGTTAGTCGAAGTTTGACACTCAGTGCTGCAGGAACCACCTTCTGCTGGTCTTAACATCTCAAAAAACATAGCTAGAGCTCTGTTAGCTACAAACAAGGGCACATTCATACTCTCTCTCTCTCACTCACTCTCTATCTCTCACTCACATGGGTGAGGCGTTCTAGCTTCTCTTCTGAGGTTAAAGTCTACTGCCCTCCTCACCTCTCACCTCTCGCTCTTTGGATCCGCCCACCACAATTTGGGGGAGGGGATTACCATAATCAGGCTAATCAGCAACAAGTAGTGTCGCCGAATTTATAGTGCAGTTATGTTTTGTCGTTTTTTTTTTTTTAACGACAGTTTTGTTGTTTTTATCCATTCCCACCCACTTTAAGGCCAAAGAGCCCCGAACATCCATCATGACACATTGGATATGATAATACAGATACACAACAGAAAAAGACACACACAAAAACAATGAGAAAACAAAACTTAGACATAAGACATAAGACGAGTACAGTTCTGTGATACGAGATGGATATCTGGTTCAAGTGGACGGAATTTTCTTTTTGATCAACTCACACTGTTCTTGTTCATGCCGTGTCACCGAGCATCTTCTTGTAGTACAGGGACTCAAAGATGTCATTTTCACTTGGGCAGTTGTAGTGGCATGCGCACGTCTTGATGAACATCATCTGCTTCTTCATGACCTGGCCGTCAGGGCACTTGAACTCAACGGGCAGGGTTGTGGTCCTGTGAGGAGTGCAGCAGCGGCCATCGGTACACACTCCGCAGAACTTGGGGCGGTAAGCCTTGGTGGTTGTGCAGCCAGAAACCTCAAACTTCATGGGCTTGGATACACGAGGGGTACGAATGCACTTTTTTCCTTTCTATAAAAAGGATAAGACAAGAGTAGGGTTTAGACACACCATCCAAACAGAGAAAAGTGAACAGAAGCAGGGTTTAGACATAATATCGAATAGTTTAAAATAAACATATTGTAAGAGGATATCTACCTTGATTTTCT
This sequence comes from Hemibagrus wyckioides, assembly GCF_019097595.1. Lineage (NCBI taxonomy): Eukaryota > Metazoa > Chordata > Actinopteri > Siluriformes > Bagridae > Hemibagrus > Hemibagrus wyckioides. The sequence goes on along the minus strand of NC_080715.1, from coordinate 39,384,064 downwards.
CCTCCAGATGGGATTCGCAGGGACGGACCATGCAGAGGCGAGACTGCTTCTCCAAACGGCACTCACGGTTGTCATTGGTCACACGAGTGGAAATGCCAAGACCGCACGTCTTTGAGCATGCACTCCATTCAGTGGTCTGAACCAGGCAATTCTCACGCATGATGGAAGGATCTGGGCCATAGGTCTCTTCTTCTCTGTAAGCTACAGATAAAAGAACAAAGGCTTTGTCAAAATCTGTGGCATCATCAAGATTCTGTACTTAAATGTTGCCTGAATGTACATTGGATATTTGACATTCTGAGAACTGGTCTTGCTCCTCACCTGGCAGAAAAGAGCCCATGAAGGAGTTGCTGGTGGGGGGAGAGTCGCATACCCATTCCTCACAGCATTTTCCTGGCACTTTGACCCTGCGAGGCATGGGGCAATCCGGGCTGGGCAGTCGCACGTCCATGCCGCAGAGTGGCACGCAGCCCACTGCGCCATCCAGGCATGTACACTGGTATTTGCAGCTGCTCTGGAATGATTCACCGCTGCGATACACATTTCCTCCGAACACGCAGGGGGCGCCCTCTCGAGCTGGATAAATCAGAAAGATGGTTAGAACCGAGGTAGAGGTGAAGGATGATGATAATTGTAATGAGAATAAGTTTGCGTTTCAAGGTGTATTAAGTATATAAGTCAAGCTTACCAGTGCAGACTCCAATGCGTCGGTTGTTTGGTGAGCCATAGTCACAGTAGAGACCTTTGTGAGGATCACACACATCTCTCTCAGTGCAAAGCTCTCCCAGCTGTTTAGCGCACACACGGCAACACCCGCAGGCATCCAGGACTAAGCTGTCACCTGGGGGGCATTGCGGGGGCATGTCAGGGCACTGGCACTGACTGGGACACTCCTGAGCAGCCGCCTGAAGATAACAAGAGGCAAACTGTTATAATCTCATTCCAGTCATTCAAAAGTAACATAGAGAGCGAAACAAGATTTTCATTTCCTAAGAAAGCATACTAAAACATGTAAGAACTAGCATGATTAATTCTTGATTGCTCATTTATACTGTAGAACCATTCTAGAGTTCATGAGATATTATGATAATTAAACTTACCCAGGCAAAGAAAGTGAAGCAGAGTGCAAAAATCAGGCTCATTCCGGAAAACATTTTCTCTATCGTCTTGTCTTAGTTCTGTTTCAAAACAGTATATAACAAAGTCTTTTCCTCAGGTGCTTCCAAAGTCTTCGTCCGCTCTCTGGAGCTGTAGTCTTCTCTCAAATAGCTGTCTCTGTCTTGCTTCCGATCAAGTCGATCTCGTTTGGATAAGGCTTCTCCTTTCCAGCAAAAGGTAAAGCGTAGTTTCTGTAGGCTGCTGCTTGGTCTGCTCAGCCCTCGTCACTTCTCTCTAAGGGAAGTCAGAGTCGTTCTGAGTTGAAGGCAGCAGCAGGGTCCGCCTTTATACCTACTGAGCTGCGGTGGGCCGCCACTGGCTGAATGGAGCTCTGGATAAACATGGACATTCCTGGCATACTTTCCTCGTTTCCTGCCCTTCTCCACCTCCTCCTCTTCTCCTCCACTCCTCCCCACCCTAAGACTCGCACCCCCTGCCATCCCACATTCCAGCTGTCTGAGACCGAGAGGGAGCTGTCACATAGCAAAATAAAAAGTGCAGCTTTGGCACTATCCTGCCCTCTTTATGTGTGTGTTATTTCTCCACAAAATGGGTATTAAATCCTATGTCAAATCAATAACAATGAATTTAACAGTTCATAGGAATGGGCTGTAACATCCAAGCATACAAAAGTATATAGAAATTATATATATTAAATGTATATAAAAATATATATAAACATATATAATATTAGATATAGAATTATGACCCTGAAGCTTTAACTCAATGTCACTTCATGTCACTAGAATTTTTTTGTCTAACGTTTAAGCTGGTCCTTTATTCATTTATTTATTTATTTATTTTTGTTACAGTCAAGTCTGTACACTACACAGTGCAGGTGTGTGAATCCAGACGCTAGACAGACATAGATGCAGAGCTGCAGGAAAGTGGCTAGACTTGTCCGTTTGTGTATTTTGAAAGTGAAAAAAAGGACCCCAGGCCCCCTCCTATTAGGAAAGGGAGCACTGGCCCTTGTACGGTGGCCAATCGGAAATGAAAAGCTCCGAGCGAGAGCTACAGGAATGTGCCGGCCATGCCAGCAGACATGCTTTTCCTACACGCATGCTGTCTCGGAGGAAGCCTGCCTTATAAGGGAATCTTCACTCCAGGCCCTCTGTCTCTTGTGCTCTCCCTCTATCCCTCCTCCTCCCTTGTTCTTTCGTTCTTTCTCTGCGGTCTGGCCAATGGAGTACAGTAGGAGCTCCATCTGGAAACGGCCTTGCTGAATGGTAATGTACCCTGTCTGTCAACAACCCCTCATTCCTCCTAAGTACATGGCTGCCAGTTCTTGCACAAAAACACTGAACAACCACACCCACACACACACACTCACACTTTGGTTAGTTGTAGAAAGCCAAGGCTCATCGTGATATCCGTGTGTGACCCAACAACCTGCCAATCATTAACGGTGTGGTGTCCGGCAAAAATAAACCCAGCTATGTGTGTGGCGTGCCTCAGGTGCATTAGTGTCATCCTCCTGTATTGCCCATAATGCTCATAGCACCTGCATTCCTACCTCCCAGAACAGGAATAAATATGTTCCGTTCTGTTTCACAATGTGTTTAAACTTTAATCTGTCCTCCATCCGTTGTGTGGGGTAGAAACTGACCAAAATTTACCTCCAACAAGGAGTTTATTATTAAATAAGCATTCCAGAAACCACATTTACCCCCCATGTGGAATTTAGTCAAGCATTAGGAGGCATGTAGGAGATGTTGTCCATATGGCTATTGGAAGATATGGTCTGTGATGAGTTGCTTCTAAAACAGGTAAGTAAAAGCAAGCTGACGTAGGCAAAATTATATTTGTCAGACAGAGACAGTCATTATGATGGGCCAGAGGTCAATCTTTGATGATGTAATGGAAAGGCTTCCATCTCCAGGGAAAATAAAGGCATGTGCATAGTGGGTATAATTATACTTTGGGGGGGATGTGGCCATGTGGCTACATTTCCCATTCCTTACCAATGGAAGACGGACATATGGGAGGCTGGGGGCTTTTTTTGGGTCATAATTTCTAGGTGGTTTATTGTTCTCTGAACAAAAATAACAGATCCCAAATACTTTCATGCTGCCAGGGGGCAATTTTCCGCTGCCGTTTGGTTCCAGGATCACATTTTCGTTCTGTCTCGCCTGCTCCCACTTTAGTAAATGCATTAGCTGACAGATTGACTTTCCAGTGCTCCACCGAAATATGCCGTCTATGTGGTACCGGTCATTTTTTAAAAACCAAATCAAAGCACTCAGTTCTTGTTTTGGACATGGTGGAATGTTCCGTCCTCTAGTGTTTTGACTGTCTGAAAATTTCAGGTTTCTCCGTCAAGCATTGATGAACAGAAACTAGTTAAAACATGAAAAATGAATTCCCTGGACTTAATTAAAAGTTTACTGAAACATTCTGAAATACCAGTGGTGTCAAATGGAATTTGAAGCGTTTCTAAACATTTATTCCCGATTCTCTTCCCTTAATCTCTCTCATATCAACAAAGAGGCAAACGATTTCAAATCCATTAACGACTGCCAAACACATAAAGTATTAGCTTAGTAAATGAATTGTGACTTGCACCCGAAAGTTGTCTAGCAGATCCTTCTGTATTAGCTCTAAAAATACCTCTGCACATTATTAGTTCCACATGTGAAAAGCTAGACGAATGCATGGGAATAGGCACTATGCACAAAAAAACAGACACATCGGCTTGAGGCCAGCAGAAACACAGCTCGATTATTTCACCATAAAACAGATGTTCTTGCATTTGTGCTTTGAGAAGAAAGCTAATCTGCTTTTGCTTACTTAGCCCAATCACGCAACCAGCCTCTGTTATGTGCTGCTGTGTAGATTTCAATGATATGAAGCCAGGTTACTCATGTGATTAGGACTCAGAAGGTTGTATAGAACTTATGTATGATTAGTGCACACATTAGGTTGGAATTACAGCAATTACAAGATGACAACTTGGAGATTCTTCATAATGCTTCTCAGAGGGAAAAATGAAAAAGCAATACAAAATGGAAAATGAAATGGCTATCATTGCAAGAAGTTATATAAGCCAACCTTCAATGTAGTAAGGGTGAATCCAATGGTGAAAGCCATGTTTGTTTCTAATGTGACAACACAACCAGTCAAGCCAGAGATATCAGATATATGAGTCTGGGATTACCATAAGTTTCAGTACCTTAATGCCCAGTGAGCTGTACAAGAGTAAGTAGACACTACTATAATGTCTTGTCTTTGGAATACACTCAATTCAATTGTATTTGGTTAGTGCTTTTAACAATTGACATTGCCACATAGTAGCTTTAAGCTCAAACAACACACATCTTACCACATCACAGCTCAACTAAGCTTTGGGATACTGTCTATGCAGAGTGTCACTGTGGGTTTTCTCCATGTTCTCTGGTTTCTACCCACCTCCCAATAACATGATTGACAGATTGGCTTTGCTAAGTTGTCCCTAGGTGTGAAAGAGTGTGCGAATAGACTGGAATCCCATCCAAGGTGTATTCATGCCTCACACCTATTTGTCTAGAGGCTTCAAATCTACCACAACTCTGACCAGGATTAAGCTATGACTTAGGTGATTGCCAAGGTTAGACTCATCATCAGTAGATTACATCTAGAACATAGATAGATCAACAAATGTGTAGGATCCCATTAGACACAATATGGGTCACTGTTATGGCCTTTAGATTGTGGTATTAACCTATATTAAAACCACAGAATATCATTAAGTGCTATTATAAAACCATACAAAGTGAAGTTAGCCTCTTGTCTGGTCTACAAGAGAGAATCCCATTCTCATCGCCATTTCCAGTTCTAAACACCTTGCAGAATCACAGAGTTGGAAAGCAACTATAGTTAGCCAAACCTTCATGGATTATCTTACACCCTAATCAAATTTCTGTTGTGTGGCATTCCAGTCTCACTGGGTGATCTGGCACTTTAAATGGTAAAAGGGGAATCCTGTGGTATGGTTTGGTAACATTTTCCCAAGCAGAGGTTTCCCTTACAGCACTGTTGTTGTGCAATAGGATCTTTTTGTGGCTGCATTCCTGTGGGATTCAGCACAACATTCCTCATAGGATTCACTCCAGTGCTTGCATTCTCTTGCTTTTTCTTCCCACCCATGTCTTTCATGATGATGTCACTATAGTTGATTCCTCATAGCATTTCTAGAAGACTTTCTAATACAATCCGGGTGGATTCACTGAATCCAGGTCGTATCATCTGGTATCATATATTTAGCATCTTATTCGAAGGTGCAGGTGTCAGCACAGAGTCAATGTTACGCTGGCTAAAGGTCATGGGTGGACAAGATTATTTTTTCCCCCCGTGTTTGAGGAAACGCTAAATTGTTCAGAGTTTTTCCAGTCTGGAGCATGGCTAATGCACTTTCAGCATGGATGCCTGTTGAGAGTTGTACCATCTGGAGAACATACTATCCATACATTGCTTATAATGGAAACTTATGCAAGTGGTGGTCTGCTTCATTTCAACCTATGTTCTGCTACTAATTCTTATATGGAAAGTCTTCTGCTGTATATCCACCAATTTGCTGATTAAATGATTCAGACCTTTATAGTGCATAATATGTTGTAAAGCATGAGATGGTCTCATCAACAGTCTTAGGTAAACTATAATGTGGATATGATTTGATTTATTTTTTTCATGAGCTACATAACAACCTTCGGAGCAGTCTTCTGGTTTCAAGGACATTTCTGGTTTCTACCTGATCAGACTATATACTGTCTGGAATCATTAAAGGCACTACCAGCCATAAAATAAACATCAGCAAAGGTTTTTTTTACTCTCTCTCCAATCTGCTGCTCCATCAAGGGAATCTATAACCGGCTGCTGGCTGGCCTCTAAAAGAATGTTCCCTGCTTTGAAACTTCAAACTGACCATCCATTGGCCATCGGTGGTTACGGGCTGCACTTCAGGGGATTTTAAAACAGTCTGACTACCTCTGACTGAGCTGATTCAAACTCCAGACCGGCTTTGGCCCACCGCCCCACATCTCATGTCTCTAAGAAAGCCCACAGCAATCATTTGATCATTTTTAGTGCAGAAAGGATTCTGGCTGTACAGACAAAATATGGAAATTGGGGTATTAAAAAAAGAGTTTGAGGCATGGGAATGTGAAAGCTGTGATAGAAAACTGAGAGAAAAAGGCCTCAGGGTCTGTTTTTAAGAGCTCAGAGGTTGAAAAAGCAAGGTGTTTTTGTTCCAGTCTGAATTTTTTCAACCTTTAAATAGCAATAGAGTTTTATCAGGCTTTAAAAACAATTATGTTCTAGCAAGACACCACCTAAATGTAGGACGAAATGTCTAGTTTTGGGAATTTTAGTAAAAAAACCAGTGAAAAGAAACTTAATATAACGAGGTCCTTTGACTCCAAGACAGCTTTATGCTTGTAAGTTGAAATGCAAAGAAGGTTAAGCAGCGTTGAAGTCCGAGTTTGAATAGAAGTGAAAAATTAGCTGTATCCCATCCTGTGAATTACAGCACATACACAAAGTCTCCAAAGTAGCGATGTAAAACCAACACTAAGTCTGCTTAAGGCTTCCAATCCTGGAGAGATATTCCAAACGGATGTACTGTATGTCTGGCTGTACTCTACTGTACTCATGAAGCCTGACCGGTGGTTTTGAGCCATTTCCGAAAATGTAGACTGCCCCCCCTGTTTTCCCAGGCAACGCCAAGGTATGCACCCTGTACCCCTTACTGAGTAGCCACTAGAACATTCCACGCATGTGACTCGATGTTTTTAACTCTCCTAGAGAGATCTAGTGTTTGCAGTAGCTTGGCCAAACCTCATGTAAATAGGACGGCTTTGTCAGTAAAGCCCCCTGTGCACCATCTGAAACTGTTTGGAAAGTCATAGAAGTAAAAAAAAAAAAAAAGAGAGAGTCTAAGGTGCCGGGAAATGTGCTGACAAGTAGGTGAACTTAATCAATGCATTGACACGGCATGTATTAGAAAGGTGCTCTTGAGCATTGGCCAAGTCGGGGAATATGAGTGAATATACATACACTAAACCATGGAACATTTTATTTCTTCCAAATTTTTTAGTGGTGCTCCGTCACTCCACCATGTTGAATTTATAGACAAACAGTATCAAGGTTAATTGATGGATATTTACATCAATGTTGGATAAACAATCCTACACATAGCAAGCCCATGTGCTATTTTCTCCTCAGTCATCAGACTGTTATATAACTGTTCATCGTGCCGATACGTTTATCATTTTTATCAAACGCATTCCTGGCGAGACATAAAATTGGAGTTCTGTTGCAGTAGCCATGAAAAGATCTAATTCATTTCAACACTGTGGCATGTACTCATTGAGCCAACATAAGCAGGAGCAGGAATGAGCCCCCAAAAACAGGGCACAGAAAGCAAAACCAAGTAGATCGGGCAGATTGGGAAGCACGAAACGTGGCCTTAACAAACTTCGAACATAGATGTCAACAGTGTAACGAGTCCTGCATTATGTAACTTGAATAGCTAGCAGGAGTTGTTGGGTTTTTCCACACCATGTGTGAACAATAGTAAACAAGCTGTACGTCAGAACACCTCTGGCAGTTTGGGTTGAAGGTGTCGAGCAGGGACGCAATGGGATGTCTGCTTACAACGTGAGGAATCTATCACTCCTGACTCAGTGTCTGGCTCGAGTCACTGCTTCTTCACAAAGGGAGATGAAGTAGAACCCTGTTCTGTGGAGAGATACACAAACCTACTGTACTTTGGCTCTAGGTTTAACTTTGCCAATGACGCAGAACTAATCGCTGTGACTAATGCTTACAAAAGCAACATGTCCACTACATAAAACACCACAAGTCTGCTAAATTTGTATCCAATCTCCTTATGTAAATACCACTGGTGTATGTTGAGGTTAAGATCTTCAGAGAAGAGATAATACCATAGATGACCTTCCTTTCGATTTTGCACTGTCATTAACCTTTACCGCATCCTAAACCCAACAAATATCTTGTTTTTGCTAGCCACAAGTTTGAAAATCTTGGAACGCCTGTTAGATCACAGACCTGGAAACATTTCAGTCATCTAAATATGGAGGGAATGGAATCTTTTCAATGATTTTTCCCAGGGAATGTTTGGAGAGCCATTGCCTTTGTTTTTCAAGCATTGTTTGTGGTGAATCCTTCACTGGAAAGGCATCTTTATTTCAAGCGGTGCCCCTTTCTCTGTTTAGTGTTACCTTAAAAGGCAATAAAAGAGCTAGGAACATGGTTATTCACATCAGCATCCAGCTACAGAAGCTATTCTATGACAACACAACTATGAAGAAGTTAGTGGTATCAATGTGCTGTGTACTGCCAAGAAAATGTGCTGGGTCTTTGCAGTTCTGGTTAAATCCTGTCTTAACCCTGGCACTGAACGAGACGTTAGCCAGACTGCCATGGAACGGTGGACACTCCAACAAGACCTCGAGCTCTAACCAAGTCAGCACTGCAATTTGTGTTTGTTTTCAGCAGTAACCACTTTCGTGCTACCTTTCTGCTCATGGACTCTAGGTCACGATCTCACAATCCTTTTTGGACAAAACAAACTTATTTTTTCCAATAGCCCAGGTGTAGCCTCCAGGCTGGGTAAAAAAAAAAGAAAAAAGTTGAGGCACTGATGGAGGAAGTGAAGCAGAGAGCGGTTTGGAAACTTAATTTCCTTGCACATTTATTTAGCTAATTCATTCCATTCTTGAAAGGCGAGGAAACGTGGTACCCAAACATCAATTAACTACCTTTCATAAGCCGACGCTTTCTCTCTCCAAGTCAGGAATGTCAGTTTCTGCCTCCTTTTCTCGCTCTCTCTCTCTCTGCAGCCACTCACATTCCTGGCCTAATTGGCTTCCTGAACCGGCTTTGAATACTGAGATCGCTGTCGGTCAAACATACACGGCTTGTTTCATATTCTGCCAACGTAAATGTTACTCGAGCTGAGTGTATGACTGCTAAAATGTGACTTCGCTTTGGTTTCTTATCCCCTCCCAAGCAGGTGTTGCATAGCGTGCTAGGTTACCATCTTGGCTAATTTCACAGACCCTGCTTCCCGAAAAAAAAAAATCAAAGAGAGGTCCTATGCTCTTTTTTTTGGCCACGAATGTTTAATGCGCAACCTCGCCTTCGTCCGGTAAACACACACGTGGCTTTGTTTTTCCCGAGGGAGCTGTCAGAGTTTCTTAGCGAACCTAAAAGTCTTTCAGGTGTTCTGGTATATTTACTGAGTGGTCACAGGCAAACCTTTTTATTTCTCTCCGACTTTCATGTGCACTGGTGCTGAACATTAGGGGGAAGTTTGATGTATAATTATGGGAGTTTTTGTGGTTGATTGTTGAGTCGTTGAGACGTTGACTCGTCTTTTACGTCTAATTTCAGCCTGGCTCTGTTCTTCTTTGGCTTTATTCCTTCACCCAAATCCTTTATAAAAGCCTTTATACACTTAAATATACAAGCTTGTGCCAATACTCTCTCTGTTTCTTCGATCTAGTATAAACTTCTTATAGAAAGACAGCAGGATCAATATAATGCAGGTTTGAATGTTCACCTGGACTGCATTAGAATTCCAGTTTATTTATAGAATCACCACAGCATCACACATGTTTTTTAGTCCTCTAAAAATAGTTGTTTTTCCTGCTCCTTTAAGCACTGGATAATATGTGAAGCTCGGTCATCTCTGAGCAAAATCCTCCCTGGCAAAATGCAGGTGGTACAATGCTTTTGTCATTATTTTTCCAACCTTAGGAACGCTTAAGGTTTCCTAAGCATCCAGACAGACATTTTAATACAGCACATCAAATGGTTTGTAAAAAGTTTCATCCTGGGAATTTCCCATAAATGCCAATCGGAAAAGTATCGAGCTACAAAGGAATGACTTAGAACAGCTGTGTTGTGGATATCCAGTGTTTTGGTCTTAACTGTAAACATGTGAGTCGTCTTCACGAGAAGGTGCAGTCTGAAAGGAACTGGATTCCTTGCACTGGATTGGAAACTTCATAGAGCTAACTCCAGCTGTGGGGGTGGGGGGGGGGGTTCAGACAAGGTGTAAAAATACTTGCTGAAGAATTTTATTCCCCTTATATGATAACAGATTTCCTACGCAATTAATTTTTATTAGCGAACGACCCTCCATACTTTTTATCCATTTGTAATTACATTTCATGTTTTCACTGTTCTCATGTATCACAGCTTCCTTCTTCTTCTTATTCTTTGTTTACTCTCACCCTCAAACAGGAAACCACAAAGGCCTTCCTGTGTCAGTAAACGTAGAGTTACAGCTTTACCTCTGGCAAAGCACTGACAATGAACAATGACTGCTTCCAAAATACACCAACTACAATAAATCTGTTTTTTGGGGCACTCTCTGTTAACTATTGTATTAGAACAAGTGCTTTAATATAAACGTCCAGAAATACTGTCTGATCTACTGGTCTAGAAAACAAATCAACACTTTTCCATCAATCAGAGGATAATGATGTTACAGTGTTCTGGATGTCCTACAGGTTAAAGTGTTGTTCAAAAATGATCTGGAGTGTCCATATTTTTAGTCAATGATGTTCATGGGTGAAAAGTCCAGTTGAAGCTCTAAACAACATGCTTTTTTTTGGTCTCTGGAAACTCGAGCTATATTTATATCCTATAAACAGTTAGAATAGACTGTAGCTAAGTGATAAGCCTCATTTATAGAGCCATGACTCTGGCAGGATGCTTATCAGGGAGTGGCACAGTGTTTCTGTGGTTTGGCTCTGTAAGGAAATGAGCAGATGTGTCACACTGATGCAAAAAAAAGACAAAGCAGACACGAATGCGTCGATGTATGTATATATGTATCATCTGCTAATCCTCAGTCAACCTTTTGAAGCAAAACGCTTCCAAGTGATACCACATGACCTAAATCTTATAAAGTTTCAACGATTTATTTAAGCTTGGCTATTAAACTCTCTCTAACCTTTTTCAGTTTCAATCTCACGTCTTTTTGCTGTTTTGGTGTAAGCTGAGTCAGGAGCGGCGCGATAGCCCAGCCGACTGAGAAGACAGGCTTGATTGTGTGTGTTGAGGGTGTAACCGGGAAAAAGGTCTTAATTCAAACCTGCAATGCGGTCACTTAGCCTTGGCGAATCATGAAGGGGTTTGGGAAACGGCAATGCGCAGCATGGAGTTCTCGAAAAACACTGATCGTGGCCGTGACCCTTGCGAATCTGTCGACTCGTACAAAAGATTAGATCCAAAGTCTGCTGGAAAGCAATTTTGCATCATGTCTAGCCAGTTTGGGTGAACTGATATTATTCCAAAGGTCATTCAAATGCAAAACGCAGTACTTTAGATGACTTTGATCCACAACTTTTAACAGTTGTCCTAAAAATGGATGTGCTTTTAATTTTAATTTTTAATTTTATTTTTACAAAGTTTTCACCCCAGTTCCTGTTATCAATTATGTTCAAGTGTTGCTCAAAAACAACCAAACAATCAAACAAACCAAAACATTTCAGTACACTTATCTTTTCTAGATTATGTGTACAGTCTACCAAACCAAGTATCTCTGAGTTTGATGTTGCTATAGAAACGATAACATTATTATAGCATTAATATTAACGTGTGATTTGCTTTTGTGGCTGGGAATACTCTCAGAAAACGAATCAAAGCTTTCTGACCAATCAGATTTGATCATTAAACAACTCTGTGGTTTAAGTTTGGGCTTCTGCTAAAAGAACTCCGTAAAAGTGCAGAGCTCACATGGAAGAATAATAGATTTGTGTAGCTGATGGATCCACACAATTATATTTTCCACTCAGGACTGTTATTACTGTAATTATGTTGGTCAGTTATGTAAGACAGCCTATAAATTTATCGTTAGAAATGTTCAAATACATTTCCTGCCTTTCTTGGACCCTATTTTGTCTAAAATAAGGCACTAAAGTTGTACTCCAGAAGCTGCATCCCATCAAAGCCAGATCTAGACCCAGTTTCCCAAAAGTCATGGCCCTCACCTGTTAGAGAGCTCAATGCAACTTACTGGAACTCATTACTTGAGGACAGCGGACTCATGATGTCTGATGGCTTAAGCCAGGCCTTATTATGTTTTTACATCTGTCCTCATCCAGAGTGGAATCAAAGAGAACGCCAGAGAAATAGTTTAACAACGGAGACTGAGAGCACAAACAACTTTGAAAAATGCAAGCTGTGTGTGAGTGGAAAGTGAAATTCTTCGTGGTGGAAAGTTCTGGGTGAGAGAGAGGGAGAGAGAGAGAAAGAATTGGTGTACCACATATGAATCACATATACAAGTAGTAAAAAAAACATTATAGTTATATAATATTAAGGGTTGTGTCTCAAATAGTGCACTTTCTCCAGGTGTCTCATTTCTCATTATACTAATCCCCCATAAGTCATCAATCTCCAACCCCAAAAAACAGTGATTTGCAGTTATTTGCATTGACCAATCACACCACAGTGACATAAAATCCAACAACAGCAAAAAAGAGATCTAAAGCATCTTTCCTGTTCACTGGAGTATTAGCTTAAATGAAATACACTAAAAACAGATTAAAGGTGATCTAATTTATGTTTCTAACTACCATATTCTAGTTTTTGGTGGTGTTTTTGTAACTGAAGCCCCTAAAAAGCGAAAGTTCATAAAACTCCCAAGAATGCAGCTCAGCCACTGCAGTGAATCAGCTACCCAGAGGTGCACTATAACTCCGCCTACTCCTCTTTCTCCCTTTATAGGGCGTCATTACTTTTGCTTTCATTGAATGCCTAGTCTTTAGTCATCTTTATGGAATTTTGGGATTGCATCCTTTCAGGTGATTCATATGAAAAGACTGTTTGAAATTTGAGGATGAGATTAGGGTTGAGGATTATATTAGTGAGTCTCAAGCCTAGGAGTGATTGTGGGATAATGTTTATCTAAGTGAACTAAATTTTAATGGATACTGTATGATGATATAGCTTGATTAATAAATCCTGGTGCTAAAATAATTCTTTGACATATCTTAATACACTCTGAATTTCGACCTTTTTCTCTCATGGCACATGTTTTTGTGCTCTCTTCCAAGCAGACCCGAGCCATCCGCGATAACAGACTCTGTCTGAATTACACGATCTAGTCGGAATTTGGCCGACAAGTCCATCCAGCCGGGCCGGAATCTAATCGTCTGTAAGAGGGAAATAGACTCTGTGTTCATGGCTGTCTGTCTGGAGATGAGTCATGGTGAACAGCAGGCTTTGAAAGCCTGGCTAAGCCATCAGCCAAGGCCTGGGTCACCTGTCTGTGGAAGTCAGAGCTCTCGAGAGCTCCCCTGTTCGCTCAACAAAGCCGTCTCTGTGCCTCCGTCTGGAACTGTGCGTGGAGGGAATCTTCACACAATTGTTTCCTATTTTGTGTGCACGTCAGCACCGGAGTCCTGGAAAAGGCCGAAATAAAAACATGAGAGGAGGAGTGAAGGATTTAGAGAAAGGAAGTGAGACAGTGGGACAGACTAAAAGCTGAGATGAAAATTTGTCTCAGGTTCTGTCTAAACTTTTACATTTTTCCTTTCTAATACCTATGTTCGTTTTTTCTGCAGCTGGAGTCTTAGGGATTTATTCAAATGTAGTTTCATGCACCATTTTTTTCAGCTCTAGTCTCTCAGATCATCTAACAAAATTCTTTTCATGTGATTATTTAATCTCTTAAGAGTGATGATAATGATGATGAAGATGAAGAGCACAGGTCAGCGAGTACATCCAGATCACAGTACTGGATTATAGCGAACATCATTTAGACACAGAACGCGTTAAATGTAGGTTTGTGACATAGGCAAGTTCCATCCTGTTAAATACTGAGATATCACAGCTGTAATAGATAACAGAGTTTGATGATAATCTCCATTCAGAAAAAAAATAAAAAGAAGTTCAAAGACACCGCTGGAGATATGGTGAAATGGGGGAGAATGTGTTGCATTAGACAGGTCATGCTACACTGTGAAGGTGAAGATGAGGTGACTGGCGCTGATTCGATTTGGTGTATTTCACTTCTGTCTAGTGAACCAAATGACCTTCTGTCTGTATAACTGTTTATCCATCTTTCTGTCTGTCTATCTCAATCTGTCTGTTTGTCTGTCCTTCTCTGTCCATCTATAAGGTCAGACATAATTCTCTCTGACTATTTATGTCAGTCCAGCTCTGTATGTCCATTTGTCTATCTATGTTTGTCTGTCCATCTCTCTGTCTGACAGTTTCTGCCTCTATCAGTCTTCACCTGTGTCAGTCACATCTGTCAGTTTGTTCACCTGTCTGTCTGTCCATCTCTTTGTGTCTTTCTGTCTTTTCATGTCCGTCCATATGTTAGTTTATACACCTGTCTGTATGTTCCTGTCTCCCCATCTTTTTATCTCTATGTGTCTGTCTGTCTCAGTGTCTCCATCTGTCTGTCCATCTCTTTTACAAAATTCAGCTCAAAATGGCTTTTATAAGAAGCTCATATCAACTGAGCACACAGATTTACGTCCAAACATTTCCTGTTTAAACCGGTAAAAGGTCAACTTTAAATAGATAAATGGCCTTCACATCATGCATGCAGCTCTTGAACACAGAGGAACGTCCTGCTCTCAGAAGCCTTGCTTGAAAGGTTAGAATGTGCAGGGGGTCCTGATCCCTCGCCTGCAGGAATGCTGTCGACTGCAGTGACGTGAACGCCTGTGTTTGCTTTCAGTCTATCGTCCGGGAAGCATGTTGACTTATCTCACCATAAAGCCACAAGCTGCTGCTGGGATCGAGAGAAAGAAAGAGTCTGAGAGAGGAAGACAATAAACGGGGGGATAACAGATCAGTAAAATGATCCTGTCTCGATGCTGAGAACGAAGACTCGCTATATCTCTGTATCTGCGTATTTTCCCTTTCTAATGTAAAATGCGTTAAGGGTTAGCATGAAAAACAATTAGCTTTTATTATTGTTAGCTGACAATTCAGAGAGTAGCAAAATTCTTGAATTAGCATTAGCTAACTAGTTTCCTGCATGAAATTTACAGTAACTGAAAACTCCTTTTTTGTACTTTTAGTTTAGTACTTTAAATAAATGTGACCTGAATACAGAATTTGAAGCTGTACTTCAACTTTTACCACAGGAAAACAAATAAATCTACTCCTGGCTAGATTTAGGGAATTAATAGTGAAACTTATTTTAAAAAACTTGATTATACTTAGTTAGCTATGTGTTCAAGAGAGCTCTCGTTAGCGTACTACTTCTAGTTGGCATCGTAGCTTTTGTTTGTTAGATTAGATACCTTACCATAATCCTGGTTAGCCAGCATCCTCTCTTGTGTTAGTTAGCTTAGCTAGCTCGGTGTTTAGCGCAGTACTTCTTATTTAGCATCTTCATTTTAACTAAGTTTGATTAGTTTTCCATATAACCTTTTTATGTTTCATTTGAAAGATTCTGTGGGGAAAAGAATAAATATTCTTTCAAAACTTGGAAAAAAGACCTTCCCTGGGGACACTGCTAGAGAGCAAGAGTAAGTCTGAGAGAGATGAAGAATGATGGATGATTTAAGATAGAATTAAAAGAGAGAATATAATATTAATAATAATAATAATAATAATAAATATAGACAGGGTATCACAGTTCCTACTGCTTTCTTTCTTTCACTTCTTTTCACTCCTTCACCACCACCAGACGAAAACCAACTCAGAGGGGTCGGTGTCGGTGCAGTTTGGGAGTCTCGCTGGCCGGCAAGAAAAATGAGCCTTTAGAAAAGAAAGGCGAAGCAGCCAAATGCTAATTGGTCGCAGAAGGCTTTGACAAGAAAGACATAACAGAAAATGTACGCTGGAGAAGGAAAGAAGCTGGAAAGCCACGATCGATTCGACACAAAGACGTAACAAGCATTTCATTCCTTGCCAGCGTTTATGACGCAAAAAGCATGTCTGCCTGATTGCTAGCGTATGCGCTGGGGTATTTGTTTAGCATGGATTCTATCCTCACTCTTTTCATTAGCCAACATATTAACTGAAAATGATGGGGTAAATACTTTTGCTAAGATTAAGGGCAGATTAAGTAAGTAACATTTACAAAAGGTACCAAAGTTTGAGTGGCCGCCAAGGAATCTACACACACACGCACACACACAGACATACATACACACACACACTTAAAAGTGAGCAGCGAATGATATTTCCATACTAGAATTACACCTCGAGCAGTCAGACACCCAACCTCTCTTGCGTGTGAGTGCGTTTCCGTGAGAAAAAGAGAAAGTGCGAGGGAATTTTGGTCCGAAAGATTGGCAGCATCAGGCTCGGTGCCAGGCGTTAGGAGAGCAGGGCGTTAGCGCGAGGTGCCGTGTAAATGGCACGGTATGTTTTTGCAGGTGTGTGGACGGCCCACAGGAGGAATTTCCTGCAGCGCTCGAGTGACCTCACGCACCTCATGCACCCCAACACCACCCAGCAACATGGGGCTCATGAGAACGCACACACACTCCGGATAACGCTTAGCCCCTCGTCTCTAACACCGGCTCAGAGGTTTGAGCGCAGACCCTGTGCCTTAAGTGTTATTGTTATCGTTTCTATGGCAACGATATGGACCTCTTCGGACCTGGGACGGTTCATGATTCATTACATCCATATAATCGAAGCTTAATAATAAAGTTAGAACAAAACAACGATATGGTCATTGATATGCTCCAGTTTTTCTGAGGAGATATTTATATAACATTTATGTAAACAGAAATCGCCTCCACTATTTATTTATTTATGTAGAGAAATATAAAAAGAGAAGCTACTGATGGGAACAGTTTAGAGCTGCTATAAAAAAAATTGATATAGTTTCGCAGAAATGAACACAAAATCAGTTATTTCAAAATGGCCGCAGATTTTCCATAAATTCAGCCAAAGCTTTCTCAGATTCAAGTGTGTCCACACGTGAGTACAGCGCTCATAGAAAGTCATTATATACAGTATCTCACAAAAGTGAGTACACCCCTCTAATTTCAGCAAACATTTTAGTATATCTTCTCAAAGGACAATACTATAGAAATGAAACTTGGATATATTTTAGAGTAGCCAATGTGCAGCTTGTATAGCAGTATAGATTTACTGTCCTCTGAAAATAATTCAACATACAGCTATTATTGTCTAAAAAACTGGCAGCAAAAGTACACACTAAGCTGTACATTGTTTAACCCTGCAAAGTCACATGTCCTATTCATCATGTTCATGTGTTTATCAGCTTGATAGGACCATATATATTAGAGCATTTAATATTTGGTGCTTTGAGTACAATTCACTCATACTGACCACTGGATGATCAACATGGCACCTCATGGTAAAGAACTCTCAGAGGATTTGAGAATTAGATTTGTTACTCTCCACAAAGATGGGTTAAGCTACTAGAAGATTGGTAACACCCTGAAACTGAGTTACAGTACAGTGCCCAGGGTCATACAGAGGTTTTCCAAGACAGGTTGCACTCCGAACGGGCCTTGCAAGGGTCGATCAAAGAAGTTGAGTTCTCGTGCTGTGAGTCAGATGCAGAAGCTGGCTTTGATAAACAGATGCATGAGTGCTGCTAGCATTGCTTTAGAGGTTGCAGAAGCGGGAGGTCAGCTCGTCAGTGCTCAGACCATACACTGCAACAAGTTGGTTTGCATGGCCATCATCCCAAAAGGAAGCTTCTTCTGAAGCTGGCTCACAAGAAACCCCACAAACAGTTTGCTGAAGACAACCTGTCCAAGAACATGAATTACTGTGGTCTGATGAGACTAAGATAAACTTGTTGGGGTCAGATGGTGTCCAGCATGTGTGGCGACACCCTGGTGAGGAGTACGAAGAAAATTGTTTCTTGCCTACAGTTAAGCATGGTGGTGGTAACATCATGGTCTGGGGCTGCATGAGTGCTGCTGGTACTGGGGGGCTGCGGTTCATTGAGGGAAACATGGATTCCAGCATGAACTGTGACATTCTGAAGCAGAACAAGATGCCCTCCCTTCAAAAACTGGGCCGAACAGCAGTTTTCCAACATGATAATGACCCCAAACACACCGCCAAGATGACAACTGTCTTGCTGAGGAAGCTGAAGGTGATGGAGTGGCCAAGCATGTCTCCAGACCTGAACCCTACTGACCTGTGGGGCATCCTCAAGCAGAAGGTGGAGAAGTGCCATGTGACTAACATCCAGCAGCTCTGTGATATCATTATGGAGGAGTGGAAGAGAATCCCCGCAACAACATGTGCAGCTCTGGTGAATTCCATGACCAGGAGGATTAAGGCTGTGCTAGATTACAATGGTGCTCACACAAAATATTGACACTTTGGACACAGTTTCACTTAGGGTGTGTTCACTTAGGGCGTACTCATTTTTGTTGCCAGTTATTTAGATAATAATGGCTGTATGTTAAATTATTTTCAGAGGACAGTAAATCTGTACTGCTATACAAGCTTCACATTGACTACTCTAAAATATATCCAGTTTTCATTTCTGTAGTATTGTCCCTTGAGAACATATAATAAAGTGATTGCTGAAATGTGAGTGGTGTACTCACTTTTGTGGGATACTGTATGTGTCTTCAATTTAATGGAGTTTAATAGAATCCTGTGATTATGATTTTACCAATTTGAGTAAAACAAAAAATACATTTTTGAAATAAAAAAAAACAAAAACAAAAAATCAAGCATTTTTGGCTGCCACAATCAGAAAAAAAACAAAAAAAAAAAAACAACCTCATTAGATGTAACAGTTGTTCTTTAATAAAAAAAATTACTTCAATAAGTAAACAAATAAATAAGAATAAGAATAATAAGAAGAATTGTGGTAAACGTTACAAAAATAATATTCCATAAATCACTTATAAACAATTAGGTTAGTTAGTGCTAACTGATAAGGCTAGCATTTTATGATTTGAATAAAAAGGTCAACGATTAAATTACAGCTAACCTGTTTGTGTATGTTGAGAATTCTTTTGACTAATTAGCAAAAAAAAAAAAAAATGAAGCAACAAATGAAGCTTGTAATGCTAGTAGATTTTTAGTTTTTGAACTGGTTGCTCGTAGCTTGACGAAAATGTCTGAAGGTCAAACTATCATGTGATCTCAGAATGAATCATATCAAAACATGTAGTGCTTAAACTCCAACAACTATGAGCTGCACCTCATCTTTTCGTCAATTTATCAGCCAGAGTCTTAGCCCCAATACGCCTACATGCTAAGACGATCTTTTGCGTCCTTCCTGATTTTTGAGTAAAAAAGATTTTTTTTTTCATTTTATCAATTAAAAGATAAATGTTTTAAATTAAATGCAAATTCAAAACATGAGGCTGAAATATACTTGAAAAAATTATATATTTTTTCCTCCTTCAAGTCTGATCTGAAAAGTCTTTAAAATAGATAGGATATATAAAGGTTTAAAAGAAAAGGGTGTTAGATCACCATAACAGACAGTTTATTTATACAAATACTTAATAATGATAAAGAACATCTGTGAAACCCAACACTAAATATCTTACTTCTGTGACTGAAATTCCTTCTTCAGTTTGTCCTGAAGGCATGAAAACATCCGTAAGTTAAGAGTAATGTATGAGCGGAGGCAAACACTTCCTGGATGTTAGGAGTGATTATTTCTAAAGCCCTAAGAGCCCCGAGGCTTCGGTTTAGCCTGAATAAATCCTTTAGACTCATTCAGTTTAATTCTGACTTGATGAAATAAAGGCTCAGCATGTGGGGACCTCCATCAGATACGCTATATGCCTTAGTCTGTGTGTGTGGCATTGCCACAGGTGATATACCTAGGCTTGAATTAATAATGGCTTCCACTTGCCCCTGCATGCGTGTATTCAGTTATAATTTCCCCGTCATAAGAATATGCAACCAAAAAAAAAAAGTGTGTGTGTGTGAGGGTGATTTACCAATTTAAATATTCCTTGAAAGGTAGCAAAAACAAAAATCCAAAAATGTACCAGTATAAAATATGTCTTTCTGTTGGGGGTCTCATCATCAGTCTGTTATTATTGTCGAGGAATAAAAGATAATTTGGTGTCTCCGAATAAAACAGATTTTTGCTCCTGTGTGCCCACCAATATTAACATCAATCTGGCCTTTCAGTCATCTGTTTCGCCACAAAGGTTCGTAGTCACCAAGCAACAGCTCCAACAAAGCGCCGGAGGTCCAGATGCCCCGGAGAGCCACACACGACGGTGGTATGTGTCGGAAATAGCTGCTACGCTTCAATCCACAGAAGACGCAGAAGGATGTGGACAGGCCATAAAGCAGATGCTAGTTCCTTTATCCTTCATCCTCCTGCGCTGTTGCATCATTTCCACCATATGCACCAATATAACTGAATGAACAACAAGGACGCTGGGACATGCTCCAGCACTGATAATAATAGAAACCGTTTCGAAATATGCTTCGGTTTGACGAGAGTGTCAAGAGTTCAGGCCAGGCCGCAGGGTCAGTGGAGACCGGTTTAGATCCTGGTGACGCAGCATCACAAGCATTTTTATGAACTCATGCAGGTCAAACTCAGCAGATAGGGTAACAGACTAAGACTGTGATGTCATTCGCTCGCTAGGTTTGGCAGCTGCTTCGCTTTTATCAGTCACGTCTGCACTAACATGTTTTGAAAGTGTTAGCATGGGTTCAGATGGAGGGCGAATACAAAGTGCTAACTCAAAAGAAATGGGATGGATTTCGTTACCTAATTATCAGGATCAATTATTTAGGATCAATATCTTTCTGCTGTAAAGGTTCTTCTACCAGAAAGGCTTTGAAGCTCCTCCAGAAGAAGCTAAATAGATGAAATCCAGGCTGATTCAGCTCCATCAGGCAGGGGAGCCAAAAACAAAAAAGACTTTTACTAATGTAATTTCTTTTGTTAGGCTGGAGAAAGTGAGTCATTGGGTGTGTTGGTGTGTTTCTCACCAGCTGGCTTTGAAAACGCTTCATTTTATTATTATTAGACCGGTTGGTGTGGGTGATAATCAGGCTGTCGAATCTGCAAACCTGACCCTTTTTCTTTTCAACTCTACTAGACACTGCTTGGCCTTCTGGGTAAGCCCGAGGCTATAGATGGTCCCTGTGATAGCGTGTGTGTGACCTGAGGTGATGTCATTAACCGATAGGTGGGCGCTTAACGTTGAGGTTTGAGGAAACACTGGGAAATACCCTCCTGCTCTTTTGGCATTCCTCAGATTTATATCTTAATACCAGATAGGTTTTGAGGAAAGCCTGGCTCGCATGTTTTTTTTTCCTAATGGTTAAGCCCCTGAGAAGAAAAGCATAGTCAGTGATTTTTTTTTTTGTCAAAAGACACTGGCTGGTCGAGCTGTTAAAACCCAAACCATGAACAGGACTTGTGGAATACTTTAGCAGACACCTCACTAAGAACAAGATGTTCTGTGAAGAAAATACACACCGCTGCTTTAAATGCCTTCTCTGACTAGTTACACCTACGTCTGTCTGGTAGATCCAAAAGCTGACGTGTTCGACTCAAACAGCTTTCCTTGTCCAAGTCTTAAATCTGCAATAAAATTACTTCAGGTGCAATTATTTAGGGTGGGCCTGAGCTTGATTTTTAATAAGATAAAACTCACTTACAACCGCTTAAATTGCTTACAGGCCCCTCAGATACATACACACAGGGTTCTGTGTCAACTAACTGAACTGTGTTTGAACCAACCTGCGAGTTGCGAGTGCACCAGGGCTGAATACCGCTCGGGTCATCCCGGCGGTCATCAGCGTTCCGGTTTACACCAGTAAGCCAACATCCGCTCAAATGGAAAAAGCGGGAGTTACTTCAGCATAGAGGTATTCCTCAGTGTAGCAGTAAAAGTTCAAATGGTTGGTGAAGTGAGTGCTCAGGAAAGCTTTAGAGGTCAGAGGGCATTTAGAACATTGCAAAAAAGTACACATTATAGCGCAGTGTAGAATATCCAACCCATAATGCAGATTAAGGAACTTAACAGTTTAAAAATACATATTTTAACATATTTCTTTGAAATCTGTTTTGTATAGAACCTCTTTGTAACCAGAGCAAAGGTTGGAAACGCCTACAATGTTTGATTATTGGGCCTGCGGTCGTCTAAGAAGCAAATTTCTAAAAAAAACACATGATCTACAGTACAGGTCCCTCCAGATCACTAGTTCCATTGCTGAGTTTCTGCCAGTTTAGCACACACCTAGTGTAATCCAGTGTGTGTGAAGATTCCATCCATGTGCGGTTATCTGGAAGCTGAGTCATGTAATCTGAACTTCTTTCTAGAAATGTCTTAGATCGAAATGTTTCACTACTCATGAGCAGCTTCATCAGTCTTGGCAGGATTCCACAAATTTGTATCCTCAAGGGTCAAGGATCCTCCCCTCCCTGGATAGCTTCATTAAGGGAATAAGGGGAAGGTAAGAGTTAAGAGTATGGATTTTGGGAATCCTGCCATCTTCCTTCAGACCGAAGAAGCTACTCGGATGAGTAGTGAAATGTTTCAATCTAACTAGAAAGAAGTCCAGTTGACATGGTCATCCAAATTAGCTAAAGAGTTACTGAGGATATGCCAAACCACCAATTTGACCACTAATTGAATCTTCCTCATGCGCATCAAGTATACTCTATATCTGTTTATATGACTGTTTTACCAACCTGGAGTTCAGTGCATCCATGCAAAACTTCTTTACTTGTTATTAGCTTTTAGATCCAATTGTCAATTTCTGTTTTAGAGGAAAATACCTCAACGTATGGAATCAAACTGAATCAATCAAACCATTTTTACCAGTTTGCAGACCATTTTCTACTGATGGTCTGGCTGTGAGTCTGATCTAAAATGAGTCTGTTGGGTTTCAGTGTGTTTACATATGTGTTTTTTCCTTGCTGTTGGATCTCCTTACACAGAATTTTAGTGATTAAAGACTAAATTTGATCTGTTTTTTAGATGACCAAGCACTTGGAGCATCTTAGAGAGCAGAAATGGGTTTGAGATCAACATTTACTTTGAAGATTTGTGAACGTTTGTGTCTATCATGTTTTTTTTGGAACTTGAGTGTCTACTTTCATATGAGCTTCATATTAAACACCATTGTGGAGCGAGACATGACCAAGACATTCAATGCTGAACATGTACACAACAAAACAGACCAATTTTTGGCCCTGGGATTTTGAGTGTCAGATCCAACTGTGTATTAATTACATTGGTAGAACAAATCTGGAAGAGATTCTCATGGTGCACAAGCTCTGTTTTGTGTTTTGGAAGAAATGTTCGTTGGAAATATTTGCCAGTGTTTCAGTGAAGTTGCAGCTGGGCCTCATGGAGGTCTCCACTGAGCAAACTCTAGGCCTACAGGATGTGTTTTTCCTCCATGACAGATTCTTTCTTTCTTTTTTTTAGGTGTTTGGGCAGCTTGGCTGGGAAAAATCCACCTCTTTACAGGGCTGAGGTGTTTGCGCTGCCGTGGACGCTGTTTAAATTGAAGGAGGACATTCCGACCAGGCTCGTGTGATTCACGTCGGTTTACTTCAGGTCATTCTGAGAATCCGGTCAGGAGAAAAACAAGTCTCAAGACATTCCCACATCTCAGGCTTTTAATACACAGCAAACAGGGACAGTTAACATATTAATGAACCATACTGTCAGCCATGATTGCTATTATTTGAGTTTATTAGGGTTGTATAATCAGGAAATATTATTCATTTTACCCTAATCACTTCCTTGTTCCTGCTATTCGGCTGATGAATTGCTGTCGGTTTCCTTTGCGGACAGGACGACGTGCCGCTGCGCTCGTATTTGGCTCTGGGTCCAGAATCGAACTTGCAAAACAGAAACAATGAAAATGGAGTCATAACAAGCTTAGCATTACATTAGTCTGTCATGGCTCGTTACTTTCTCAAGGTTTAATAATCCAGCCTCATTTTGGCTTCCTCTCTCCTTCTCTCTCTCTCTTTCTCTCTCTCTCTCTCTCTCATGTTGCTTGCAGCTTGACGTCATTGTAATTGTTTGCGACGCCTTGCCAAAGATGAGCTTAGAGCGAGTGGCATGCAACTGCCGCATTTATCATGAGCAGGGTTTAAAAGGAGCGTCGCGTCACGAGCAGCCGTTCTCTCCATCTCAGCCTCCAAGAATAGTTTCTCTCTCACGGAGACAGACAGCTGGATGCTGTGGCGCAACAGGAAACAGAATTACTTTCCTATTGTAATGTAAAGAAGGTGCTTTTTATTCCTTTTATATTGCAGCCAATTTAACATTTTATATTAGTTTTAACGAAACATCGTACTTTTTATCCATTTCTAGTTACACCAGACACAAGTTAGTTATCAGTTGTTAAATTTTGTGAAAAAGGCTGCATTAGGTCCAACAAAAGCCTTTAATCATTTTCTCGTGGCAAAGATTTCCTGTGTTCAAAGGCCTTCAGTGAAAGAAAGAGATGTAGCATTAGGTCAAATCCACATTAAGCCTCCTCCCTGTACCGTTGTTTACCAAGTAAGACCCGAACATTCCTTGTGCCACATTCTGCCTCAGGATGAAGGTAAACCAAGTCTTTTATGAAAAAAGTGCCGAGCAGATGTGGTTTCTACACAGATATATATGCGTATATATGCCTTCTGATGAGGGAAAAAACATCAAACCATCCAAAATTCCTCCAGTTTCTCCCCATAAATTCCTCAGCTTTCAACACTAACATCTTTCAGACTCTTTTAAAATAATCCCGCGCTCACCTTTAGGAAGAAAAACCGATCCCTGTCTCAGCGATCACTTTACCACTTTTCCCCTCATCCGTGTCCGTACGAAGGTTCTCCCGAGAGTTCGGGTTGATCGTATTTATTTAACAGAGAAAGCAAAACCTGATCTGAAATTGAGTTTAAATAAAGATTTGGGTGACGATGCCAAAAAACTAAAAAATCAGCTCGTCAAAAAAGAAAAAGGCGTCAAGTGCTTACATGGTGAAAGCGCAACTCTGAAATTAAAGATAAACACCTCAAATTTATTTAAGGAAGCTGATTAGGAATCGTTCTATTTTTGTTTCATGAGGTAAAGTGAAACCTGTCGATACACACACACACACACAGGCTAGAAGTATTCAAAAGAAAATAAACAAATTCGGGCCCTGAATTCCAGAGGCGGGTTGATGTACCTTGTGGTCTGTCAGTGGTTACAAAGAGCTCCTGTGTGTGTGTGAGTGTGAGGGCGTGGAGTAGGGGTCTAGTGAACATTCCACTGGACATAAGAAGGCCTCACTCTCTCGTTTGCCCTCTCCCGCCCTTTCTCTCACTTTTCCTCTATGAGCTTGCTTTAAAACCTGTTTTCCTAAAGCTACTTTAGAATGTTTGTGCAACCAACTGTTGACCGCTTCATTAAAACACCGTTTGATGCCGAGGCTAAGTCCAGCGGCATGTCGGCTCAAACCGGTTCGAGAAGAGAGGCGACATTTTTCAGCATGAGGTAAACAAAGTGCTTGTGAAAAAGCCACAGGTTAGAGCTACGGCGCAAACAGACCAGTTTGGGCCAGTTCAGGCCAGTTTAACCTTTGGGCTCCTTTTCTGGTAAAATGGCCTGCTTTTAATTTGAATTACAAACAGAAAAGAGGAAAATGATGTTATTTCCAATTTAATAGAAAATGTTTTAATTTATTCATTTAATATTATTATTAGTAGTAGTAGTAGCACACAACAGCAGCAACAAGCTTAACAATGAAAAACACAGACAAAAAACTTGAACTTAAGTAGGGTCAACTTATTAGGGGTAACAAGTGTGAGCGATCAGTGGGGCATATGACATGTGACCTGCTGGGGCTGATGGGTAATGTAGTTCAGTGTTGAATATGGCATAACAATGACAAGTAGTAGTAAAATAATAATGATAATATTTGAAGGAAAAAAAGAAACTATGGGGGTACAAAATTTTGAATTATTATTAATAATAATAATAATAATAATAATAATCAGTGAAATAACAATAGTAAAAAATATATTAATAATAATAATAATAATAATAATAATAATAATAATAATAATAATAATAATAATAATAATCTTATTTGCTTCTCTTTTAAAAACAAAACAATTTAAAAATTAAATTTCAGTACCCTGGATTAAGTCCAAACCAAAAAGTAAAGAAAAAAAAGAATGAATAAATAAATACAAAATGCCATTCAGAAGTTTTAGCATCTATTTTTTGTGCTATTTTTGCTTTTCTAGACAAATATCTGACCAATCAGAATCGAGAATTCACTGCCATACACTGCAACACCGATCTTGGTATAGTTGTACAGTGTTGTCAATATTGCTAACAGTGATTTTGAGATATTTAGAGAGGGATGTAAATTTTATTGCATGGTTTAGTAATAAACTGAGCTGGATGCTTGATACACACCTCCTAGTTATAGAGTAGTGTATGTAAATTACCTTTCAGGGGACCAGCCTGACTTCTTCAGCTGCTTGCTCTTTGCAGCTCATCCATTCATTTCTGAGTAAAATACAAAAAAAGAAAAAGATGAAAATGGGATAAAAGAGAGGAACGGAAACGGGATAGTCTCCATCAGTTAGTGGGTTTTACCTGGCAAAAGTAACAAGTAGCTGATAGTAAACACAGCTAGTGCGTTGGAGACGATGTGTTTTGCGCACGAGCCTGAAGAATTGGCTGGATGTGTGGGTGTGAACAAGGGGGTGTGATGAGTGTTGGAGAGAAATTGCACATTATCGTGTGTACGTGTGTGTGTGTGTGTGTGTGAGCTAGAGCGAGAGAAAGCTGCTTCCGCCTTGTGTTTGGGTTTGCTGCACTCTTGACCCTTGACTTTTAACCCCTAACCCCCTAGCTTTGACCCTTAACCCACACTCACACACCTGCAGCACGACACCATACACACAGGAGCATCAGTGCTTCATATGTAAAAGTTCCTCAATAGTGTGTGTGTGTCATTCTTTGCATGTTAGATTTTTAGAATATATAGTACATAGTAAGTCAGGACAAAATTAGTTTCTTTAGGTCTTAAGATGCATCCCGGATCACATACTTGTGCACTATTCTATATATCATGTAGAATAAACACTGTGTTTACACTTCAAGCTCGCAGCTTTGCTTACGTAACAGGAGGATAAGGGGCGGGGCTACCAGGTGCTTAGGATGGATGAGAGAAAACTTCAAGATGGCAGACGACGGTCTGATGGACGATACTAAAATACAGACACTAAATGCTGAGAGTGTAAGTATGTCGTTTGGGACACAGCTTTAGATTTTGATTTAGATTGTGGCACCTGTCATCTTTATTAATCATCAATCCATCAATCCTACAACCTGTCTTTGTGTTCCTGTCTCTATTGCTGCTGGATATCTGGAATTTCCTTTGGGATCGATAAAGTATCTATCTATCTATGTATCTATGTATCTATGTATCTATCTATCTATCTATCTATCTATCTATCTATCTATCTATCTATCTATCTATCTATGAAAACATCAACTAAAAAAATCCCACAATACAACATTAACCGAGTTACAGCAGGAATCCCCTGAATAAAAGACCTCAGAATTACAGTATAGAACCCCCAAAAATACAAAAAAGAAATAAAAAATAAAAAAATTATGGAAATCCTTATAGACATTTTTGGTGCATTCTTATAATAATAATAATAATAATAATAATAATAATAATAATAATAATAATAATAATAATAATAATAATAATAATTCCGTTATTTTTATAATAAAAATATTATTTTTATTATTATTATTATTATTATTATTATTATTTATCACAGTTTTTATGCTATTTTTTTTATTTCAATTTAAATGCATGTGTAATATTTTTTAAAAATATTTTAAATATGAATTGTCAAATTTAAAGAAACAGATCCGCAATGTTTTTTTTTTTTTGGTTAATTATTATTTTTATTTATTTATTTATTTATTTATTTATTTATTTATTTATTTATTTATTTTTAATACTGGAATAGTACACATATGAGTAAGATCTGACCTGAGATCAGCACAAGCTGAATCGATGAAAAAAAAAAACACTCATTCTGAATCAGCAAAGCGACTAAAAGCCAGTCTGTGTTTTGACTTTCCGCTGTAGAGCTTAATATCTGCAACAAACAGTCTGTGGTCTTGGTAACGAATGCTGTAATGGTTTACACCGGCAACTATGATGATGATGATCTCACTCTCACTCAGTGAAGGGAGTCTGTTTACCTCTTTAGTTACTTTCCCTTACTCTCTCTCTCTCTCTCTCTCTCTCTCTCTCTCTGTTCATTCACTTTTATTCCTTTTCATACAACCTACACTGACATCATGGTGGTAACATGTGGCTTTTCCAGCACATACACCAGAGCTGATGTGAGCCACTGACTCATTCTCTGATCTCCATTTTGTGTGTTTTGTGTCACAACGAGGCAGAAAGACTGTGTTTAAGAAATTCAGATACATTGGGTTCGAGGAGTTTTTAGAGTCACCGCTAATTCACGGTGAAATGAATAGTGAAGTCTACACTATGATCTATTTACTCATCAAGAAACAAGTGTAATTCTCAATATGGTTAGGATTTCTGTGAGGATTTATTTATTTATTTATTTATTTATTTATTTATTTATTTATTTATTTATTTATTTGTCAATGCTTAGAAAAAGCCCAAAGTGAAGTCAGAAATGTGTTTATAGCTGTTCTAACATAAGTGATAAAAAGAACGGTCTTAAAGCAATAAATAAGTATGATTTAACTTCCGGTAAAAAAAAAAAAAATTAGAACTTCCTATAAAAATACTTCCTGTATTTTTTAGTGATTCAGTAGAGACATGTCAAAGTCAGATTTAGTTATTAAAATTTAGTTTACATTTTTAGAATTTAAATTCTGTGCTATACAAATAAAATTGAATTGAATTGAAGATTGTATGTCTGAGTAAATATCTCTGTGTGTGTGTGTGTGTGTGTTTCCCAGAAGCATGTCCGTCCGCATATTGTAATGTCTTTTTCCTGATTTGCTCTCGGTCCTGTGCGTCACTAACGTTGGCACCTTGACTCTTTCGCATTCCACACCAGAGAGGAATCCTCGCCATGCTGAAACTGTGCTTTGTTTCATCGTACACACACGCGCCTGTATACCCTCATGGCAGACTGACCTCAAACCTAACCCTCACCTTAACCCCAGATATTCATCATATCTCACACGCTGGCTGTGTCTAGTATCAGAAGCAGGGGTAGAAACATGCTTGGCTTTAACGTCTTGCTTAGCTTGAAATCTGTATGCTAGTATAACTTTTCCTTAACGATCACTGAAGAGATTATTCCTCTTATACCTCAACAATCTGCTTAAAGATGACAATTTTGCATTTGATTTAAAGAATTATATTATTATTATCAGTTTTTAGCCATTTTTAGTTGGTCAACTTTGTCCAACTTTATTCAAAGCTGTATGATTGCTCAATTTCCTAGTGGAATTTCCTGGTAGAATTTCCTAGTGGAATTTCCTAGTAGAAAACATTAGCACCGACTGTTACAATGTGCTTAAACTGGAGACCCCTTTTGTTTACATCACCTCGAATATCCTTTGTGCAGGTTGTTGCCATGGAAACGAACGTCTCAATAAATTAACGAAGCCTATAATCAATAAACGAGTAAGCACGGATCGTTCACTGCACCGGTGGAATGAGACACAGCCGGCCACGAGACAGAGACGAATCCGAAATGTTCCTAAACAAATTAGTAGAACGAAGCGCGGTGTGATGTTTGCAAACAAAAACGTAGGGTACAAAATGTACCGGATCTCAGGACGGAAAACTGCTCTTGGCTGGAGTCTGTAAAACATTCATCTTCGGGAGAAATTTAGAAGTCGAAAGGGTTTGGCGGCGACTCTTAGGTCTTCAGATCGCCAGGTGATGCTTAGAAAACATCAATATTTATCCTGCCAGAGCTTTGAGGAAGCCAGAGGAGAGATTCTTTATTTCTCAAATATACCCCTTGATGAGTATATACACACACACACACACACACACACACACACACATGACACAATCCACGCAAACATGCAAGTCCTTCACACACGCGGCTATGAGGAGCACAGCCTCCACACGGCTTCCAAAGTAAAGTTTGCATTCCGCGGACGGATCGGCATATCTGGCACTGTCTATGTGTGTGTGTGTGTGTGTGTGTGTGTGTGTGGTGCGCACATTTCACTTGCCATGCTGGGATGGTGAATATTAGTAAAGGAATGTGTGTCTGTAACACAGTTGTGGCCTTTTTGCTCACCGGCTATTTCCTCTCCCTCAGGAAAAGGTAAATACTGGAGTTTATTTCTCATGAGGCTTGTTGCTGAGACCTAAAAATACGGCTGTCAGAACCCCGCGGGACATCTGGCATGGTTGATTTTACACACACACACACACACACACATGAGCTTTGGACCTTTCATGCAGGCCTCTACTGAGAAAACAGCTCATGAAAGTCCAAATAATTTAAAAAAAAAAAAAAAAAAAAAAAAAAAAAAAACATGGACAGAGGACACAACTTCAGCTTTTCTAGAATACTGAATTCTTAATTATGTTTTCAGAATCAGAGCAGGTCCATTTTTTGTTTGTTTGTTTTGTTTGGTTTTGTTTTTTGGATGTGTTTTTAACATTCTTAAATGACATTTTTCTTTACAATTTTATTTCACATTATTTCGACTTTCATGAGGTGTTTTGCTCCTCAGTTAAGAGCCTGCATGTGTGTGTGTGTGTGTGTGTGTGTGTAAAATCAACCATGCCAACTGATCAAAGAACATTCGTTAGTTCTGGAGTAATAAAGGCTGCTGGTTCAACTGTTTTTTATGAAATATAGAATATTCAAACCCACTCACAATAAGAATCAACTGCTCTTACTGATGATATTATTATTAACTCCAGGAGAAAAACAGAGGAATCACTGAAATGAATAAATATTTGATTACGTCAAAGAAGCCGATGAAAGGAAGAGATGGAAAATGGGTAAAAGTGAGTAAATGAGTAATGAGCCACTTTTTAGACAGTGGTATGTTTCCTCCACAGAGGAAAACCCTCTTCATCCAGACACGGAGAAACAACATGGGTATGAGGAAGAGTGAGTCAAGGAGGATGTCTAAACCAAACCGTCTCTGCCTTAGAGAGAGAGAGAGAGAGAGAGAGAGCAAGAGAGAGTGAGAGAGAGAGCACTAGAAGGAAAGAGAGAGAGTGAGAGAGAGAGAGCTAGAGGTAAAGAGAGAGAGAGAGAGAGAGAGAGAGAGAGAGAGACAGAGTCAGAGAGAGAGAGAGAGAGAGAGTCAGAGAGTCAGAGAGAGAGAGCAAGACAGAGAGAGAGAGAGAGAGAGAGAAAGAGCACTAGAAGGAAAGAGAGAGAGTGAGAGAGAGAGCTAGAGGTAAAGAGAGAGAGAGCGAGAGAGAGAGAGACAGAGTCAGAGAGCCAGAGAGAGAGAGAGAGCAAGAGAGAATGAGAGAGAGGGAGCACTAGAAGGAAAGAGAGAGAGTGTGAGAGAGAGCTAGAGGCAAAGAGAGAGAGAGAGAGAGAGAGAGAGAGAGAGAGGTTGTCTATCTGTACTTTCTCTCTTTGTGGAAAACAAATGAGAGCAAAACATGAAGTCCTGATCTTGAGGTTTCCTGCAGCTTTTACTCAGTGAACCAAAGGATATGTTTTAGAGTTCTCAGGCTAACAGTTTTTCAGTGTGTTAAATAACAGTGATGCAAATATGCTGTTTGTACTGCAAGGAAATGAGCTTAAATAATAAAAATGATAATAATAATAATAATAATAATAATAATAATAATAATAATAATAATACAAGCAAGGCATAAAACATTGGAGAGGTGCTGTTACAAGAAAATAATCAATGCTTCAATAAATATACTTAAAAATAAACTTGATTATTTTACAAGAACAGTAGTGTGTTGATCCTCTTACATCACATCAATTTGCCAAACATCTTTCTTAAGTAAACAATAAAACATTTTATATCCATACATCCATTTTTTGTGCCTCTTATCCTACAGAGTCTTTGGGAACCTGGAGTCTATACCAAGGGACTCAGGACACAAGGCAGGGGGCAACTGTACACACACACACACACACACACACAAACACACACTATAGACAATTTAGAGATGCCAATCAGCTACCAACACATGACTCTGGAGCATGGGGAGAACACACACACACACACACAGACACACACACACACACGGCATAGTTTCCCTGGATGTGTGAGATGAACATACAAACCACTAAGAAACCAGAAAGTGAAAAAAAACCCTGCCTGTAACAAAGCACTGGTACTGGAGACTCCTTTCACAAACAGTACATAAAGGTTTTCTGTTGCTATAGAAACAACCCTGACCTCATCAACCATGTTCTCAATCATTAATTATATACCACTCCATCCCTCGTCTTTTTTTTTTTCAGTGCATCTCCTTCGTACACCGTTTCCCATGCTTCCTTTCTGAGCTATTCTGGCTCTGACCTCAGCTTGTGCCTGTGTCTCATTTATCATGGGCTACGTCCCAAACACCAGAATTCCTGCCAGATCGCATGGAATCCATTCCAAATGATTTCTTGATGGTTGTTATTTTGGAAAATCTTGGGAGCTGAGAAACTCGATGTGTTCCCATAATGCACTGGGAATCTATGGCACATCTTAAATGACTGGGTCATGAAGTGCAGCCCAGAGGTTCAGTAATGAATTAAAAGAGACGTTTTGTAATGAGGCGGATGTTCTCAAATCTGATTGGTCAGAAGGTTGTTCTCATTGAAGCACCAGAAACCTCGGAAAAATTACAGGTTAAGGATTATATTAATTTATTAATTCTAGTCCATAGTAACAAATAGCCATGGATGTGTATGAAGAAAAAAAAAAGGCTGGAAACTGTTGTAGACTTTCTGCTACATTAAACCTACCTACAAATGCACATGTACTTACTTTGATACCAGGGGAACAAAACACTTCAGGATGCAATGTTATGGGAAAATAATCAACTTCTTAGTAGTAACAAAGCACCAACTTTGATTATTTTCCTATAATTGTATCATATCTCCTATAAATCTATGAACAAAAAAACTACAAAGTGTAATATCCAGTCGCGTTCTAAAGATTTTCCTGCTAGTTAACACTGACCTCTGCTGGCGAGCCTGGACGTGAGTTGACCAGCACGAAACAAGGCTCGAAGCCAGTTTCTTTCTGGAAAATTGATGAACCAGATGAAACAATGTGTAACTTGCTGCATTCAGACTTAAAAATTGCACTGCCTGCTAGGAGACTCTGATTATTACACCCAAATTTCATGCCTTCACTCTTCCTATCTTCCTTCACATATCCTCAAGGCTTCATTTCTTTCTTCATTCTGTAAATTCCTGCTGCAGATATCAAGACAAAACCCTGGAGCAGACTAAAAAAAGAACAGGAAGTCACTTTGGCACTAAAGGACGTGGGATGCTAGATTTCTCACCGGCCTGTGAGGTCCCACATCGATGTGTGGCCTGTAAGGTCCCACATCAAACTGTGTGAGCAGACTGGGAAAAGAAAGAAAGAAAGAAAAACAAAAAACAAAATGGAAAATAGATTGACCTTATTTGAAGCTACCAGAAATTAGAAAGAGGTGCGACGGTTTTGTGCAGACGTTTCTGCTTTCCTGCTAAATCTGTTCTTGTGGTTTCGATTAGCATTTAGAGTTTGTTCTCTTATTATTGGAGCTTGGAATTCTGGGACACCCAGAAAACACATAAAACTGTCCTCGTTTCATTAAATGAACAAGTTTTGCCTGAAGCAAAAAAAAGCATGTTGTTGATTTTAACTTCCCCTGCTACTGCTTGCTTTACAGGAGCGCTAACTCTTTTCTCCTCTCTGTTGCTGGGAAGAAAAATAAATAAATAAGATGAATAAGCCGGACTTCCCCGGATTTTATGTCTGCCATGATTGATTGTAGCCTTTTTCCCGCCAGAGCAGCACTCGCCCTCAGCTGGCCCTGTACCTTTAATGAGTCACGAATCCTGTTGCCTAGCATCTGCTTCTCGAATTCATCTACTTCTTGAATTTTGGTGCTTTCCTCTGTTTAAGGCTCACACAGGTGGAGGGATCCTGAACCATGCAGTGCCAAGGATCTCTCGCACCACCTGGCTGTGCAGCTCGGATATTTGTACTGATTCATTGTTTTGTTGTTGTTGTTTTCACATTAATTATTCGTTTTCTTTGTTTCTGTGATATATTTAATAAAAGGACTTTTGATTGTAGTTCCTGCTAGGAGTAAGACTTACCATTAAAATTGTAGAATCATAGAAATTTTAAATGATAAGTATATTGAAACAAAAATAAAAATCTGATTTTTAAATACAAATCACAAGCAAATATAGAATATTGGTAAATTAGGCCCTAAGTGATGCATCCAAGATTCCTAGTTCAAAATAAATAAATAAATAAAATAAAATAAAAATAATATTAATATTAGCTTCTTGTTAATTGTTAACACCTTAAGATGGCTGTTTAACAGAAACTTTTTTAGCAAAATATAAAAACTTTTATGTTATGATTCATATCTTATGCTTTGATTCTACTGAACTCCACGTCATGGACACAAACGTGACGGAAGATCGTGATTGTCTGCATTTTGGCTAGTCGCTGTGGTCCAACGTGTTTGCGTTGATGGAAGATAAAAACTGTAATGAAGTAAGTTTTGATGTAATACTGAAATATTCACATTCCTGGTAAAATGCTAATGATTGCTATCAATCTAAAGTTAGCATAGTCATAATCAAGAAAATAACCTAAACATCACTCTCAAAAGTTTATACAACCCATAATACTGGATGTTTCACCTTTGACCTAACTTGAAATACAATCTCTTTTTAATTAATATTGTTTAATTTTTTTTATTACATTTGTAAGATTTGTATTAAAGTTTCTAAATTTTTTAATTCTCAAAATTATATAATTTCTTAAACTTGTAATGCAAAACAAATATAATATAATATAATATAATATAACATAATATAATATAATATAATATAATATAATATAATATAATATAATATAATATAATATAATATAATATAATATAATATAATATATTATTTAATTTATTCATATTTAATATAACTTAATGTATTAAATACAGGTTAACAAAAAACAGGGAAAAAAATACGACTGCAAAATAATTATAAATATGCAAAATTCATCTTCAAATTCATTTTTTGGCAGCTTTAAAGCTCAGCACCACCCTCAAGGAAAACAGAGAATAAGATCCTCTTACCGCTACTGATTTTTTATCTTTGTGGTTCCATCAGCACCACCAGCAACCCAAGAAAACGATGAAATAGATGAGTCCAGTTTCTCTGGGAACTTAAAGCATGTACTGAAACTTTCTGGGCAGCTGATATTTAGGAGAATTGGTGTTTGTATGCTGTTTCAGGGACTAACAGTGGACTTCAGTCAGCTAACAGTGGACTTCAGTCAGACTTGAGCTTCTGGGAAATAAGCCACATGTTTTGAGAAGTTTTTTCTTGACCATTTCTGAATGAAGTGTTAAGTAAACAGTGTAATGTTTCTGGGGTGGTGTGATTATAGAAAAATAATCAGCGATAAGATGGTGTGATGCTGAAGTGAAGTTAATGATGCCTCTACAGAGTTGATTATTTCCCAAAAACTGCATGTCCTGAAGTGTTTCATTCCCCTTACACCACAGCAAATGACCAGCGATTATTATTTTTTTACATTTAATATAAATACATCCAATAATAACTTAGTAATTAATAAATAAATAAATAAATAAATAAATAAATAAATAAATAAATAAATAAATAAATAAATAAAACATTTATTGAGTCCACATACAAAAAAAGGCTACAGTTCAAGGTATACCATTTTTGAGAATGTGTATGAGAATATAGCAATCATGAAAAATTCATGACAATATTCATGTCATTTTTGGTTTATTTCTATAACAGCACGGCTCAGATGGACGTTTCTATTAATCCACTCCATTTCAATATACTATTGTTTCCATAGTAACAACCTACACAGGGTCCTGTATGGTGGACGATCCATATAATCTAATCTAATCAAAGTTTTAAAAAAAAAAAGATTAATATATAAAAGTTTTAAATATAAACCTTATAATTGCTAATTTAAAGGTGTTAGAGCTTTAGAAAAGACAGGGGTAAAGCTTAACTTTAAAAATGTATTACATTGCTTCATGATAAGAGGAATGTGTAACATGCTGGTATTGGAAAATAATTCTTATATATATATTAAATAATGGATTTAACAGTAACTCCACTTCATGTCAGGCCTCATCATACCTCCCTGTCTTTGATTGCTTTCCTATAACAACACACCCCCTTTGAGTTTCAATCCTTACTTTAACGCACACCGATTTAGACTAATTAAGGAATACAGCTTTGCGAGTATCGTAAAAGATAATCACGCGTTTGTTAAGAGCCTTGTGTTAATTTGCCTCATTTGCCTGCCTGATTAAACAACAGCAACTGCAATTTTGCCAATTACAACCCAATTAGTTTGACACACGTTTGCAATTTAGGCTCAAATTCTACAGCAAATTGTACGCAGGGCTTCAGGGGTGAGAAGTTTAAAGAATCAGATGTCTGTGGGTGGCCAAAGCGGTCAAATCCCAAACGGCATTGTGGTCAACTGCTCACTTCACTGCAGAGGCTGAAAAAGGCTTTTTTTTTTGTTGTTTTTTTTGAGACACAGCCAAAAAGTCCAGCATGAGTGATAAATCACACAATGCTTTGGAGTGCAAGTAGTGTATAAAGAGCTCTTTGTTGAAAGGGAGGAGTATAATGAGGATGACTCTTCAGGGGCTAATTAAATTTACGTGAGTCAGTTACTGTGGTGACAGAAAGCTTTCTGAAGATGAAGATGATGACCGAGCGTGTTAAGGAACGTTCCAGAGTTGAACTGAGACTGAAAAGAAGCAAGGAGTCATGTAGTCAATCAGGGTCCAGAACTTTTTTAATATGATTTTATACCAGAGTGATGCTGAATTCTCAGATTTGATTGGTGTGGATTCACCAGCAGATCTGACCGTAGTTCTGACTACACAGGTTCATATTACGAATAGCTGTTGATATAGTCAAGTTTTTTGGAACAAAATGTTTATTTGAGTCTCGAGTGTCTAGAGATAACTTTAATTGTAGCTTAGAACAGTAAGAGAGCATTAAAATGTAACTGATAACAGGAAGTCAATCAGCGTACAAAAATCAGTGAAATGAAAGGAATAAAACACCCATGAAAACATTTTGCAATTTCAAAACCCTAATGCTCTAAAACAAAGTGGTTTATTAATATAACCTGTGTAGGTGAAAATTTCTGATTTGATCCAAAATCGTCCATTAATATTGATAATTATTAATGCTAACAGAAGTAGTAAACAAAACAAATTTTCAAGTATTTAAAAAAAAATATTTTTAAAGCAGAAATATAGAAATATACGCTGTTGAAAAACATCTGACTGGCAGTGTAGGTTAAATGAAGTGATTTCAATGTTTTTGTGCTCAAATCTGCTCCCAGATGCACCGAAGCTCGAATCTCCACTGTATATCCACAATCATCATTATACAATGGACTAGTTACTGCTTTCCCATAACGCAATACACTGGAGTAGTATCCAAACTTTGTAGTTGACTAGTGCTAGTTTCAGTTGTAAGATAAACGTATAGAATATTTTAGAAATGTTTTATTCAAGTGAACTAGATTCAAGTGACAAAGACAGACTTCTTGATTTAAAGAAAAATCACAAATTTTTTCTATTTACATATAGAATTTATCTGTTTTGTTTACATATAGAATTTATCTGTATTGTTGAAATCATTTTAGAATATTTAAAAATGACTTGCTTAACCAAAAAGAAAAAAGAAAATGCCCTATAATATATGGTGTCCAGAATGTTTTGACTGGATGTGTAGCTGTTTTGGTTGAAACTGTGTTGATTGTTTGTCTTCTTAATAGATCACAGGGAAAAGGATGAGGGATGGTTAAATATTTGAGACGTTTGATTAGAGGGTGTATAATACATAAATATTTGTTTAGGTTCACACCGTGCTGGTTCTTTTCTCCAGACTAATCATCTCCATCCGTCCTACAACTTCCTGCTGCTGCTGTGATCCCGTGCCTTGAATCAATGATTCAGTTGTTGTATGTTGGAGTAAAGTTTTGTCTCTTCGCCACATCTAACTGTTCACACGGGGTCGCGGAGTCAGCGCTGGGCATTTCGAAGGAAGAGTAAGGACATGAGTGCTGCCATGATCAGCGCAGAGAGAGTGTGATGAGTCTGAGACGTCGAGCCGTTCGAACACACGCTTCTGGCAGATGGTTGAACCGATTTCAGCTTCGGTGGAGGAAGAATCGTGCCCTGAACCTGACGAGAAGGACAGAGACATCAGCTTTGGCTGAATGAGCGTCATAAAATGAACAGAATGAAGAGCATGTGTGTGGCAGCTGGGCTTCTAATGGAAACGTTCAGAGAGAAATGATGCAAACAATATGAAACGGTGCTCAACCTGGGGGATGGCCACCGGGAGGCGCTGAGCGGGGTGAGTTGGTGTTTAGAAATAATAAATATTATTAAATATTATTCAAATGATATGTGCCAACTTATTACTTTTTTAAATAAATAAATCAATGATTTATCTTTTTTATATTTTTTCAATTAAAAATTCTACCTCCCAATTTTTAAACTACAGGAAAAATAATAATAAATTATTATCATAAACAAATAAATAAACAAACAAACAAACAAATAAATAAATGCAAGTTATTTATTTATTTATTTATGCTTAGAAAAAATATTTACCTCTCAAAGTTTTTTTATTTTTTACCCCACTGTTGGGAAAAAATAATAATAGATTATAATAAACAACTAACTAAGCAAACAAACAAACAAATAAATAACTCTCATTTCAACCACAAATTTTTGTTTAATGGTATGAGCTCCAGAATCTGCAGTGAGATCTAAGCTCATGAGCTTACAGTGAGTACGAATGTGCACTTCTGTTGTGGGATTAATATAAGTGACTGGGTTAATGACATATCTTTGTATTAAACACAGAACCCCACTCACCCCTTTTGTTTTTTTTTCTCACTTACCAACCACTCGTCGTAACCCAGCTTGGAGCAGCGTACATTCACTGGGAGCTGCAACACAACTTCGTTAAAGTCTTTTCCTCTCTTCTTTGTCCATCGGAACTTGTCCATGGCTTCGGTGAACGAAAGGTTGCTGTATTTCTTCGGACTTTTAATCACAAAAGGCCATGTCCTGTGGAAACAACAGCGTCTTTATGTCAATAAGTTTCTATTCATTTCAAAATATCTAACTTGACTGGCATGGTCTAGGTCTACATGTGACCTTAGACTGAAGAATCACTTCAAATAAATACAGTAAGCTCCTATTTGGAGGAAAATAATCGATGATTAGTGATTTTTTTCTGTATAATATAAATGATTTGACTCACAGTCTGTGCTGTCAGAATGACCAATCAGAATCGAGCGCTGTGTTACAAGCATCAACTCCTACAGAAATAGGCTGAAGGTTTGTTTTTTTGTTACCCACATGGAGTGTGTATGTGTGTGTGTGTGTGTATGGGAAATGTGGTGTAAAGATCTACATCTGTGTAGCACTGCCTCATCTAAGCCTTGAAAATACCCTTCTGTACTGCACAAACAGCTCATGGCAGTAGGAGGGGGGAAATAAACACACGGCATCAACCGAGCCTGTCAGATGGTTTCCATTTCAGAGCCCCCTACTACTCACACACACACACACACACATACACACACATGCTCCCTCATATGCAAACAAACACACAGCTATAAGCATAAAACCAAACGCACACTCGTATTTCCCCTTTGATCTGAACATACTAGTTATTTGAAGCAATGCTTTCCATGTTTATTTATATCCTTCGGTCATTATTAGTGCTTATTGGCTAGAAAAGGGTGCACATACTTATTACTACCCTCTGATAAGAAGAGCCTGAGAGATACCTGCATTGCTAAGGAGGTGCATGTATACAACTGATTACACTACTGATTTCTTGCATGGCTTTGTGCGAGACATAAGTATTCGACTTTGTGACTTCGGCACTCGTGTCTGCTTCTCTGCTCTCGCGTGTTTATTAGCACCAGACGCAGGAAATTTTTACAAGAGCAGGCCTTAAAAGTCACTCGGCTGAAAAAAATAAAATAAAATAAATATTTTGTCCTCTTTTGCTAGAGAGGATCAGTGGGACTGATGGTTCCCCTCCTGCACACGGCATATAGCATATGTGCAGATACAAAAGCACACAGATAATACCAGATACCCAGATGTGATAAAATAAACTCCTAACTTCACTAACACATGGGTTAGACAAATACAAAATGCCTAACAATAGAACAATTTGCAAGGCATAGCACAAACCGAAGCACCCACCAGTCAGTAGAAGCTTCAAAGCTGTTTTTGCACAGCTCTATCAGTTGTGAAAAAAATTAATAAAATGGGCACCTCCTACACTGAGCCTGACAGAGGGCATGTTTTTTTGCACACAAGGGCACTTAAAGGGCATGTTGTCCTACTTTCTTGCATGTAGAGTCAACTACTGGGCACTGTATTTCATTTTCTCAACAGGACACATCTATATGTTTCCTCACACATAGGGGAACTATATTACCCTATATTACACATAGCATCATGTATTCTACACTGAAAGGGCACCCTAGACGGCACTTCTTCATTTTGTCTTAAATGTAGGGAAGGCCTAACGGTCTTTTGTTGTTTTCTTGCACATAGCGGCACATGATCATGTTTCACTGGATGAAGGGGAAACCTATAGGGCACTGTGTCATGTATTCCCCACCCATAGAGGGCACTTCAACATGTTTTCTCATATGTAGGGGCAGCCTAGTGTTTTCTTTTAAACAGCAGCATATCATCATGTTTTCATGTATGTAGGTAAACCCTAAATGGCACTGCATCGTATATTCTCAGCTGAAAGAGTATCCTAAAGGGCATTTGATCAAGTTTTCTCATACGTCAAGGTGGATTACAGACTACACATTGCATTTTCTAGCACATAGGAGCACTTTTCATGTTAGCCTGTATGAAGAGAACCCTATAGGGCATTGCGCCATGTATTCTCTATTGAAATGGCACATCTATTCTCTATTGAAATTTTTTGCACATTTTAAATACTTACGAAAGAGGGCTATGAATTTCCTTGACTCCGATGAATTTGAGCTGGCCAGTGACCTCAGGAAGGCTCTCGCACCTGGTCAGGTTGATTCGAGGGTAGTACAGAAGGTACGACAAGCACATCTCATCCCTCGTGCTCAAGCCACCCTGCAGAGACACAAATTACACTGACGAACTTCCATTATCACTGAATCAGCCAGCACTGTTAATGTAACACAGCCTGGGGGAATTGCTTCATTTGTGTAATCTAAATGCTTTGTCTGGTTTAAAGGATTGAAAAATACAGATGTATGCAAAAGTTTGGACCAAATTACATATTTGGCGGCCCATGGTTTGAGTCAGAATGAGTCCGGCAGACAGATGTTACAACTGGAAGCCTCATGACTTTAAATATATTGCTAAAGTGGCTGTGTTTGCCTCTTTTCACTTCAAAAAATCTACTAAATGTGTAGTTTTGCCAACTGTTCTGTCGGCAATGTGGTTCTGAATTACAAAAAGCCATTACATATAAAAGGACTAAAAAAATATCTATTGTATTGGCAGGAAAAAGTTTTGTGCAAAACATAACACTGTAATTTGCTTAATTTCAACACTAAGAATACAATGACATGGGATTCATCTAATTACTTGCCAATTTGGTTGATATCGCTTTGCATTTTATAGTCAATTGTCCTCGCTAATTCCACTTTGTACAGCTCATTATACAGTGTTTGCTCTGAATAATGGATGATAGAGATAAAAGCAAGCAAAAAGAAACATTACTGCCTCTTCAGATGAAAAACCACTAGAATATAGATCAAAATCAAGTCTTAAATTGAGTAATACAAACCAATAACCTTACCCATGTCATGTTCTTCCTGCCTTTAGTGTTATATACGCATTCAGTGATTAATGAGTCCCCCTGGAGGCAGTAAAAAACATCAACAAAACCATTGTGATTGAGATATATAAACATGTTAAAAAGCAAGTAGGCCACTAAAATGGCATTTAAATCATGTGTATAATATTAACTGAGGTAGAGTATGTCTCTCTGCCTTGGGATATCTGCCAGGTAGATCCCAAGGCAGAGAAAATAACACTGATTTAAATGTAAGTAGGCTAAAGAATGAAGGGAATACTAAATATGGAAAAAAGATAGTAGAATATAAAGCTAGAGTAATATTACATTAGAAAAATGTCAATAAAAGTAAGGAAGAGCCAATAGTACGCTACATTAAATAAAACTGAGTCAGATGTAATAGTATACTAGTATAAAATTAAAAGAAAAAAAGGTGGAGGCAAATATATGCTTGATTCAATTAGATAAAAGTGATGATGAAGCAGCAGTGTATGTGAATAAAGTGCAACATGACACTAGAATAAAGTAGGTAATGCAAGACAAGGGCAACAGTACACTTAAATAAAGTAAATAAATCTGAGAAATTGGCAACAGTACACCAGAATGAAGTAGCTAAACCTGAGGCAGAGGCTGCAATACACTAAAACAAAGCAGATAAAACAACAGCAAGAAGTAGATAAAACCAATGTGGAGGCAACACATACTGTGCTCTGACCCCAACCTCCAAGGATGGGATATGCGAAGAAAGAATTTCACTGTGCTGTAATGTATATGTGACAAATAAAGGCTATTTCTTGGCTATTTTAACAGTAAACTAGAAGTACATAAACCTGAGGTAGGGGCAACACTACAGTAGAATAAAGTAGATAATGCTGACGCAAGAGGCAGCAGATACTAACAGGCAAAAGCTGCCGCTCTGGATTCAGTGGCTGGAACTCCTGAAAGTTGAAGTCGAAGTGGTCGTCGGAGGAAAGAGGAGGAAGCTCGACCTGATGACGGAAATGTCTGGTTCTGATGGCTCTGCCGGCCAGGTGAGCATGGAGCAGGACTGCAAACACCTGAATACCACTGG
This sequence comes from Hemibagrus wyckioides, assembly GCF_019097595.1. NCBI lineage: Eukaryota > Metazoa > Chordata > Actinopteri > Siluriformes > Bagridae > Hemibagrus > Hemibagrus wyckioides. The sequence continues at coordinate 39,340,859 of NC_080715.1, read as the reverse complement.
GCATGTCACTCTCCAGAGACTGAGGAAAAGAGAGGAAAGCAAAAAAGAGAGAGAGAGGGATGGGTGTGCTATGGGTAATATTTATGTGACCGTAGCCATAGTTGGGAACTTGTCAAAATGGTTTTATACCTCCTGCAGACACTCTTGCATGCAGTGACCCTCAGTGACATAGTCCTGCATCCCAGGAGGCAGCATGTGGTAAAGGCTGACCCACACCCCTGTCTCTATTACCCCTGCATCATAAGTCCGCAGCTTGGGTGTGTAGAACAGACGCAGACCAGAGCTGTCCACTATTCCTGAGTGAGCAAAAACAAGAGGGAGTAATTACAAATGTGGCAGCGATGGTCTTGGTGGGCAGTAGTAACAGTGGTACACGTTGGGGTTGTGCCACTGTTTTAGTTATTATAACTTTTTGTTGTTGATTGGGTATCTATCCATTCTTCCATCTATCCATCCCTCTATCCATCGCTTATACTACACAGAGTCTCAGGGAACCTGGAGGCCATCCCAGGGGACTTGGTTCAAAAATGCATGGGACACCCTGGATAGGGTGGCAACCCATTGCAGGGCTGCTTAGTTGTTTTCAACATAAAAATAGTTGTCTTTTAACATTTATTTGTGATAGTTGTTGTTGACATGATGAACCTTTTCCCCAATATGGTCACCTGCTAACCTTCAAATTCCAGCCAGCTGTGCCCTATCAAACAAGTGCTACCAAGCTAAGAGGGTAAGCGCTAATATGCTAACCCTAACCCTACATCCTATGTGGCATCTAAACAAAGATATTAAACTGCTGCTCGAGATACGTCAAAAGGCACCGTAACACACTCAGAAGAAATCTTCAGCTATCTACCCTCTTCTGAATACATGCCTACGATTGGCTTGTGCTCCTGTGATTGACAGGAGTACAAGCCAATGACATTCCTCTTACCCAGAGATCACTAATTTGCTAATATTTGTTGGAAAATAAAAATGACAATCCTCTCTTCATCCTCCAACCGTTTCTTAATATCACTTATAGTAGAGCAATATTTCGGCCCATTTCCCAGTAGACTTTATCAGTTCTAGTTAGAATGGTCTGACACACTTGGACACTTGGAAGTATGGCTTAATCATCTGGATAAACTTGTTATTCTTTGTAATAGGAGATCAATAATGCTCATAGGCTTCTCTTGACAAAGTAGTCTGGGTCACTCTACCTGACCCAACATGATTTTCCCATTCGATGCATTTGTTAGGGATGTTTTAAAGCAATATACAACCTTTTCCCACCCCAGTAAAATCAAAATGTTGTTTTACTTCTAATCCTTAGCTAAAACAACATCCTCTGACTACAGGGTCTGAATTAAACCACACATGTATACATCCAGCTCCCCCCGAGGTAACTTAACATTCTATACATACATTCATGCCATTGCAATATTTTTTCTTTAAAATACATCTCAGCTACAAGCCAGAGCAGGCTGAAATCTCCTTGCTTCCTCAATTTTACCTCAGCCTTCAGCTTGCGACCAAAAAACAGATCAAAGTCAGACATTAAAATGCACTCAGTGGAATCAAGGAGGATATTTGCATTGGATTCTAACATCTCAGCAAAACAGGATGTCGGCCATTTGCAATGGATCACAGCATCTTAAGATCAACCAGGGTGGTTTGGTGGCAGAAAAGTCACCAAACAGGAAGGTAGACTATTTCTCTATATTGACTTGCATGTGGTACAACATGATGTGATGAACAGGTTTTAAATTAATCTGCAACGTGGGAGGGCTAATGGAAACAGGAAGCAGGGCAATATCTTCACAATGCTGTTGATATACTAAAATCAAATTTAGTATACCTTCTTGGGAACAAGTACTCATGTTCCCACTGACTTTTGATTTTCCTTTGTCACTAAGGAGTGGGGCCAGCAAGTGCTCAGCCCCTTTATTGTTCCTATATTTATTAAGTAAATTCATGAAATTTACTTTAGCATGAAGCTGAGGATGTCTTGTTTTATAATTTTCTCCTGTCCTTCTTTCCTTTTCTTGCATACATACTCTGCTTTGTAAATGAAGGAACTAAGAAGTGAGAAAGGAAAAGAACTAAGGAGGCGCAATTTAAGAAGGGAGCACCCCAGGAGCAGAGAGGGTTAAGGGTCTTGCTCAAGGGCCCAACTGCAGCTTGGGTGGGGCTTTAACCCCAACCTTCTGGCCACTAACCCAGAGCTTTAACCATTCAGCTACCACTACATCCTTACCTGGCTCCATGCACCTTCATTATCTGATCCTAGCACTCTCCTTCATGACTGAATCTTTATAAAGTGTCCTAGACCTAGTGTTCTACAAGTGGCACAGGCAGGTAGGTAAGCTTTATTAAAGTCTCGTAGTAATAGAGAGGTATACTTCTCTGTAAAGAAGGGTTGTCATAATGAACCTCCAACAGCACATAGACTGGATCTGTAGCTGTTCCTATTGACATTCCTGCATGCGGAGGATAACTGAGGCCCTGGAACAGAATGTTTTTTAAGTGTCAAGAAAAGAAACAGCCTAACAGTTATACGTAAAAGTGTGTAAGGTTATTTCTTGAGTTAACACAATGACATGGAAGACTGAACAACTGCATATACATGTCAAAGCGCTTTCTCACCTCTCCACCAATGGCCCATGCAAATATGACAGTTTGGCATGTTATGAAGGAGTCGGGCATGTTTGGATGAAAGCACTCGTGACCCATTTCCAGCTCGCTCTCATTCAGGGTGCTATCGCACTGATAGAGCAGGATATGGTGGACCAGAGTCTCATGACCTTTCTGGATCAGGGGCTCAATCTGCAACCAGACCAAACAAGGATTCAGAGCTTAGGTCAAAACACTATACTTACACTATAGACTATACTTTAGACTGTCTCAACCTGGTTATTACTCATAACTCCTGTAAGGCATTTTATTTTTTTATCACTTCATTAGGACGAATAGGTAGTACATGGGTTGACAGAATGTTCTAGACTCAAGGTCAAGAAAAGGTAGCACATGGCTGCCACCAAGAAACGTTACAGAAATTTAGGTTTAAAGCTAGACCCCACTTATCGAGCCAAATATGAGCGTGGCAAGGAAATACTCCCTGTAATGGGATAAGGAAGAAACCTTCCAAGGAACCAGTGTCCCTAGGATTGGATCGGAGGAGATCAGAGGCGAAGGACGCAAGAGCAGAACAAACAAACAAACCAAAAGCAGCCAAACTTATAGACCCTTTTACGTCGCTCTGGATAACAGCGTCTGCCAAATGCCAGAAATGTACATGTATTATCATGTCAGTGGTAGGCAAAGCAGCAAACAAATCATGATAGAAGCATGCTAATGTGGTTCCCAGCAACTAGGACTTAAGTGCTGATTAGGGGATACGCAGAACAGGCATTGGTTTTAGTGAGACATGTGATCAAGTCATGTACATTACCACACATTATTTTTGATAATTATCCTTTGACCACATTTTATTGCTCATGACATCTGCATGACGATCTGCATCTACACACGCCAGAATTTCCACAGATTTACAAGACAGTATATATGTTGTATAGAGCTTGCAAATCCTCGTTGACCGTCTGTTGGTGTCTTGCAGAAAGGACAGGGCCAGATGTGTTAGCTCCGGGATAAGAAACAAGGGATTTTGGACCGAGCCTCCCCCTCACAGTAGGGGTTTCTTTTCTGTTGCAGCAGGAATTCTAAATATAAGCATTCTCAACAGGCGGATCTGTGTTTCTCTCCGGAGGGTTTCCATTTGGAGCTGCGTGACTCAAGGCCAAACGGTGGCCGAATAAATATTCAAGCGTTTCTTTTCCTTTCTTGTCTCTTCGTTTCATCTTATTTACACACAGAAAAACCATTTCAGTTTGTGGCTTTCCACGACTGGGGAAAAATAAAAAGTAACGCACATCAAAGAAGCGTTAGAATGCATTCAAGACATTCTTCCAGCTTTAATTACTCGGTGTGTATTAATATGATGCAAGCACTGCATTCATCTGAACATTGAGGCTTCGCTGGGAGGTGTACTGAGAAGTGTAACATGAAATATAGTATGCTATGTAGCTCAAACACAAAATGACAACAAATGAAGATTATTTGAGCTTCTGAATTTTGCCACAACATTTTGGTTTCTTCTTATTAGTTTGCAATCTATATTTCTCAGTCTATGCTGATGATATAAGAAAACAATCAGTTTTTATCTACACTCTGCATTAAAAAGAAATCAGCTTCTTGCCTACTTCTTTGTTGTTGTTTTTTTTACCCTAGTTGGTGCATGGATTTAGAAATGTCTATAAGAAACTACTTTAAGACATTTCTTAAAAGTGACCCTGTTAGCTCATTTACAGCCTGACTGAAATAATATGAAATCCAGTGATGTTGCTCATACAAATCAGCTGAATTCTTTACCAGACGAAATGCGTACAATAACACTGATCTGAATATAGACAGTGAGAGCATTGTGGCCGGGATTTTCCAATTCCATCAGGCTGACCATCATGCATCTGTGTGGAGGACCACAAACGGACGGAAAAGACTCATACTGTACACTCACACACACACATTCACAGCCTGCTATGTTACTGAAGACCAGCTGCTTTTTTTTCTGCCTTTCTTTCTTTGGGGAGTACACAGTCCTGGTGCTGTGTGGTCAGATGAAAATGGTCCATTTTTAGCTATAAAATGGAAAATTCCAAAAGATTCTATTTAAAAATGAAGAAAATATTATTGAGTTTATAATTAAACTGAAGCTGCCTTTTTCTCTTGGAGAGTCTCTCTCTGCTTTTTTTATGGTAGGTTGTAATGTGCTTGGGAAAAGCCTGCTTAATGATAGTGGATAGCGGGGTGTGTTGTCTAAAAATAGCAGCTTTTGTAGGTATAATAAGCAGGTGAGCCTCAGATGATGCAGGAAGAATAGGGCGTGAAAGAAAGAGATGACGGGAAATACATAAATCAGATGGACAGCTGGAGAGCAACTGCTTGAACTTGTTCTTCTTTAGTTCCGATTAGTGAACAAGATCAAGCAGCACATTTAGATGAATGGCAGTCGTTTTAAAAACCAGAAAGTACCTGGGGATATTGAATGAATAAATAACATACTCACTTTGATTATGTGATGCTTTTTCTTCACATCTGGGAATTTATACATCTGACACCAGTAAGTCGTGTCCTTTTGAGGCACTCGGACCTGTCTTCGGAGGATAATAAGCACAACAGTGAATAATACAAAAAAGTGTGTTTTATTATAAATGCGGCGCTGGTGAATTCTTGATTCTGATTGGTTCGGAAGCTGTTTGTGTTTTCTCCAACAGGAACTCGGACTGATTGATGGACAGGTTTATGGAAGGAGTCTCCAGTGTCAGAGCTTTGAGAAGGTTCGGGATAGAAGAGTTTGCATTTAAGACGACTGCGCGTTTATAGCTGCTATAATGTTAGGATATTTTTCACACACGTTTTCTTCACTCACGTTAATGTTCCGAAGGTCGAAGCTAGCTGTTCCTTGAGGAATGCTCTTGCTGGATGCAGGGTTGAGAAGACGTAAACTTTTCCTCCCTCTGTTTACTCCATGGTACGCTGGCCCTGACGGCCCGACGTCGTCTTCGTGAAATGCCCAGATCACCCGCATTGTACTACCCTGTGCAGAACAAACTGCAGCATTAACAAATCAGATCTTCACTAAATATCTCAGTAACCTAACCTAACCAGAAGCTTTGACCTTCTTAAATGGGATTTAAGTGGGATTGAATTCCTGTAAAACAAAATACTTGTGGCATGTGCACACATACAGTGATTCACAGCGACAAAGCAACTGAAGATTAATAATTTTCAAAAACCTGTGATGACTAGATGTGGGTGTGGCTACATCAGTGTCATGACAAAGAAAACCTTTATGCAGCAACTACCAATGGGAATCAGACAGCATGTTAGAATGTGAGAACATACAAAGCTTCTCCTTTATCTTGTAAGATATGATGCATTTCTACGGTGCTGAACTTTATACAAAAACACCAAACCTCTTCCAGAATGTTCCATTTTACGGTAAGAGACCTATTAAAAGTGGAACGCCTGTTGCACCACCCACTGATAAACAGTATCGCTATGGAAACCGGTAGTAGGATCGACTTCATAGTACAGCAATTGGGGACTATAAAAATCACTGAAATGTTGCTATACATTTCACTGTAATTCTCACCCACCGTGATTTCCCTGTCCTCAGGGTCGCAGGTCTGGAGCTTCCTGCTGAACGCTAGCACGGTGTGCGTGTCATTTTCTCTTGCGTACAGCAACTTGTAGTTCTGGACCTGATCTTTATGGACTTTTCTTTTGCTGTCTGCAAAGTAGTCCTGGAGAATGAGGAAAAAAAACAATCAATCTTTTGCACAACATCTTTTTATTTGTTCTATTCACTCCAGTATACAATCAAAGTGTATATAAAGTATTCAACCCCATTAAGAAAGCCCATTATGCAAGGCGTTTTTGATTTTCTTCAAATTACTTCCTGATCCATTTCAACTTTAAACAATTCACGAGAAAGAAAACACGAGTTGGCAATCAAAACAAATACTAACAGGAAGAAGATGTGCATTTATCACTTGTTATTCAAACACATCTGATCAATTCCAGGGACTGGAGTCTTTCACAACCAAGCTTTATATTTTGTTAATGTCAAAAACAATAGAGTAAACAAATGGAAGGAATTGGAAAAGAGAGAACAGATGGATGGATGGTTGGATGGACGGACAGATCATAAACAGCATCTTGAAATATCTTGAAATAAACCAACTCCAAGACGAAAACAAAGATGTAACGTGAAGAACTACAACAGGTTGTAATGTGACAAATGGGCTTAAAGCATTCTGTTTGTGCACTTTTAGTTTATCAAGCAGAAGAAATCTTCATATCAACAATCTTATCACAAAAAACACCCGAACCAATACGCCATTTCTCAGAAAGATTCCTAATTTGGCCCTAACAGAACGAATACTCATACTGTATTTATTTACAGGAAACAGACAGGACGTTGCTCAGACAACCGAGCTCTTCTTGACTGTAAGATTGTTGCCAGAGAATATAATCCAACATGACAACATATCACTGAAGACGTACAGAAAGTGACATTTTATTGCAAGTGAGCTTGTTTATCATTTATCTTTTACATCATCAAGTCATGTGTAAATGTTTCCGTAGGCCAATCCGCTCTAAAGAGTCCAGGCAGATTTAGAAACGGTTCATCCATCCATCTTCTATACCCGCCTTATTAGGGTCACGGAGATCTGCTGGAGCCTATCCCAGCACACACTGGGCAAAAGGCAGGGGTACACCCTGGACAGGTCACCAGACCATCACAGGGCCACATATAAACAGACAACCACACATACAACATAATGTACATGTGGGAGGAAACCGCAGTACACCCATACAGGCACAGGGAGAAAAGGCAAACTCCAAACAGAAAGGCCCCTGCCTGTTTGAACCCAGGATTTGAACCCAGGACCTTCTTGCTGTGAAGCAACACTGCTAACCACTAAGCCACCGTGCTGCCCAGGAGTGTTTCAGTGATGCTGAATTTTTTGTGTAAAAAGCTGAGCAATGCCTACAAAACTCCATAAAAAGGAGTGTAGATTATATAAGGGTGCCATTACTTTTGTGCAAATTGAATTTTGGCTAGTTCTTTTGATTTATTTTGGATTGGATTGATTATTTAGAAACATTTTTTTGTGAAATGTGAATTTCGTGTGTGTGTGTGTGTGTGTGTGTGATAAAAATCAGCGATTTTAAGCAATCTGTATATAAAATAGCTTTTTTTCTGATCTGAAGCGAACGAATCAAGGTTCTTGTTAGTGAGCCTCCTTATGAATGTGCACAAGATCCTGGAACTTTTTCACAAATACAAGGCTTTTTAATAACAAATACTATTTACGATTCAATTAGTTCATATCAGGCTTAATAAACGAAGCTTACTGTCAGTGAAGGGGTGGAAAAAAAAAAAAAAAAAAAGGATTGTCCATCTTGTTTAGACAGACAACACCCAATCCAGATGTTTCATGTTATCGTTGGATCACATCTGGCTTATACTTGCATGCACGTTCGGTGGACGCGACCCGGAATCCACGTGTTGTTTGTACACAGATCTCAAGCTGTGGAAGTAAACGCACACGTCCTGTGCCTGAGATCTATTTCTTTTTCTACAGTTCTGGAGCCGAGGAATCATTTTTCAAACACAACAACAATGCAGCTAACAAACATTTGGAGCACTTTAAACATAAAATTGTAGAGATATGACTAACTGGGTTGTTGTGATTATTCGAGAAGGTTCTTCAGGAAAACCAAAGCCTGGCTGGTTGTGTTTTTACACACTGGGCTAGTTTTCCAGGGAATCTTCTAGCCATGTTTTTGTGTTTACTAGCGGTTTACTGTTAGCTAGCAAAAAATCCTGAGCGTTGCTGAAGGATTAACTGCTAGTTAGCTAACAAAACTAGCTTTTGCTGAAAGTTTAACTGCTATCAAGAAAAAAAAAAAAAACCTTTTTCTGAAAGTTTAACTGCTAGTTAGCTAACAAAACTGAGTGTTGGGAAGTGCTTAAATCTTTTTAATCTAACAAAGCTAAGTATTATTAGCTAATATTAGCTGCAGGTAAAAGCTCAAACGTTAGCTAGAAAACATAACCGAGTGATCTAAAAGCTTTAATGTTAGCTAGCAAACAAAAGTGTGTGATTTAAAAGATTTGACGGTAGCTAGCAAACGAAAGCTTTAATGTTGGCTGATTGATTGACGTGGAAGCTTTAATGATAGCTAAATACCAATACTATATGATGAAAGCTTTAATGTCATGAATGGTTAAAGTGTTGTGAAAGATTTAACATTAGCTAGTGAACAGAACTGGGTTTGAACTTCTTTAGCTAACAGAATCGAGTGTTTTGTGATTTTGGTGTTTAGTACTAGCCACATTCACAAGGACATGTCATGGATTCTCTAAGAAAACGTTTCAAGTGTAAAGACTTTAAAATGAATCTCATATTCCTTAATAATCATGAACAGTTACAGAAAGCATCTTGGTGTCCGTTCTTCTCATCCTGGATCTTCTTAACCATCAGGTATACGTGTGTGTGTGTGACTCTGACATGCTGCAGCCAGAAGAAGAAGGAAGGTCCACTATCTCACCTGCATCTAAATCTAATATGGGGAGTAACTGGATATTATTGAATGCAGATGAAAAACCAGTGCAGGGCAGTCGAGGATTGGACTCAATGTTGATGCTTTAACACCAGATTATAGTTGGAGCTTTGACTCTATATACTTTTTTCTTACACATCAGAATGCCTGATTTCAATTTTTGACCAGTAATTAAAAAGTTACAAATGTGTAATTTCCATGTAAAATAAATAAATAAATGCTGTACTCGTTATTATTATTATTATTATTATTATTATTATTATTATTATTAATTTATTACAATTATTAATACTTACAACTGTTGCTATTAAAAAATAATCAAAATAATTTTACTTATTTATTTATTTTTCATCTTACATGTTCCCTGTAATATTTCTTTACTTATTTGTTTCTAATTGTTTTTGTTTGTTTGTTTCTTTTATTATTTTTTTTTTTTTATTGTGGCATGTGGCCGTATTTGACATGCATTTAAAGATCCCTGCATTGTAAGATGCAATGAAAGTAATTTCCAAACTTCCCAGTTAAAAAATATTAAAAAACCAAAAATATTGAACAATGTATAATAATGCAAAAGTTTGAACAAGGTGATTCTGCAAGCCCATTAAGTCATGAGTTAACATCTCTGTAGTAAAGGCAGCTTTGTGGCGCCACCAGGCAACGGAGGAAAGTCTAATTTAATAAATAAAATATAGTCATTATTGTTATTATAAAAGTGTAAAAGTTGGAGCTCACGTGCAGATAAGGTGTCCCGTCTGCAATCCCTCCAAAGACGATATCTGACGAGGCCATGGCGCCATTTGGAGATAAACCGAAGCCGATGTATCCTCTCGTTTGCGCCGAGATCTCCACCGTGATGGTCGTTTGGTCAAAGCTCCATCTCATCACGTATCTGCCGCGCGCGTCCAAAGCGGCCGCGTGCTGGTAGTCCGGCTGCTGGTGAGAGCGCGCGAGGCTGACGGTGAAGAGCAGCACGGTGCTCAGGAACGCGGTGTCCTGCATGGTGCAAAGAAACAAAAAAGTTTGTCGATGAGGAGGAGAACGAGTGCTTTAGTCGGGTACGTACAGCTGGTGTTTTTTGGAAACTCGCGGCGTCCGACTGTGAGCGCGCGCAGATATCTCCTCTCCTCTTTGGTGTGTATGGAACGCCAAAGGGCGCATAAGCACAGTGAAATGATATATACTCCTGACCTGAGGTTCACACCCGAGCACGGTTCCCAGATCTCTCAGCTATACTTAGGGGCGTTTCTAGGATTTGAAAACATCAGGGGCTGAGCCCAAAACATCAGGGGCTAATTAGGGAGAGGGGGTGAGCAAGAATAACACGTTTTATAAGGGCATTTTTATGTAATATTGTTTAATAATAAACACAAAGGAACACAAACAGTATGCAAATTTCATTCAATCTTTTTTCTGACTCCTCCCATCATTTCAGAGTCTTGCTACTAAAAAAGGAGTTCATTACATTTTCTCTCTCACAGGTATACCATGCAATATTATCTCTTTTACAGCTTGTGTTTGGAGCAGTGCCGTGTAGATCCTTTATTATTATTATTATTTTACAATAATCTATATTATACTTATTTCATTCCTTATTTATACTGGCACTACTGTATGTATTATTCCTTCTTAAAAATTTTTTTTACAGCCTCTCTTCTCTTCTCTTCTCTTCTCTTCTTCTCTCCTCTCTCATTCTCTCATCTGTCTTGCTGCTTGTATCTTGTCTACTTCATGCTCTTGGTGACTTTTCTATCTTATTTCTCTGAGGGTGGAATCATCAGAGAGTATCTCCGAGACTGGACGAGCAAAACGGTCAATCACCATACTAGTATTTCTAGTGCTGAGAATTCCTGTTTCTATTGACATAACAGCCGAATGATGGAGTCTGGTCTGGTCCATTGTTCACCTAAACCATTTCTGTATTTTAATTTAAATACTGCATTAGTTGTATTATAGAAAGTCATGACTGTAATGTAGACTGTAGCACAATTTATATTTTATTTAGATCTATCTTTAGGCTTATTTAATTTAAGTCTTGGGTATGGAATAATATTCAAAAGGATCCTATATGTCAGGGTTTTTTTTAATAATCAAAGACCTGAATGATTAGCCCTAGCGACGCCCCTGGCTATACTCCTAGGCCATGTCCACACTAATATGTTTTCGTTTTTCCACACTGAGACAGCGTTTTCTGTCAGCAAAGCATCTTACGTTTTACTCATGTGCAGTACAGGGACCTAATCGCTTTTAGACGTTTCAGTGTGGATGACCAACTTTTGGGATACGATTGAAAACGTTAATGTGGCCACGGAGCATTTTTAGACCAAAACGCCGTTTTCAAATCTATCCAGATTAGTGTAGACGTAGCCCTAGACTAAAACTAGCACTTTCTCTTTTTTCCTTCTTCCTTCCTTCCTTTCTTTACATACTGTAGGTTACAGTGGTGTGCACACATTTATCCACTCCATAACCCCGTAACCCTCTTTCCATAATGAGCGATACTTTTCAGGAACTTAAAAGTTTAAAACATGAATGCTTGTCAGATAAAGATGAAGCCCTTTCAACAGGAATTTAAAAAACAACATGAGATAGCTAGCTTTATACTTGAAAGGCTAGTGAGTGAGCGTGGCTCCTTTGGGATCTATTGCCGCTAGCAAAAAATAAATAAAACATTCAGCCATATTGTCTCTGAAATGTCAGTTACTCTATATTAGAATCATTGTTTTTGGGCAGTCGTTTGAAAGTAATATCACATTTGCAGTTTTGTGGTTTTACAGAATATCTGTGATTGGGCATAGGCACGAGCGCTTGTCTCTAATCCACACTAATCAGTTGAAGCATATGTTATTAATTGAACTCCTGAGAATGTTTTGTTTTGTTTTGTTTAAATGGTTTCTTTTTCCCCTCAGGAAAATCAGTGTGAGAACAACTGTGTTAACAGGCCATTTTCACAAACAGCAGGCAAAATGATTTCGGATAAACTTTACAGCCGATTGTTTACCTCAGAAACACAAGGAATATATTATCATTAACAGCTGAGACTAAACTTCAGATGTGTTGGAGAATAGATAGATAGATAGATAGATAGATAGATAGATAGATAGATAGATAGATAGATAGATAGATAGATAGACTATATTGCCAAAAGTTTTGGGACACCCCACCAAATCATTGAATTCAGGTGTTGTTTTTCAAGGTTTAGGCTTTCAGGAACTTGACTGGCCTGCACCTCAATGGATGAATTAGAGCGGAGACTGTGAGCCAGGCCACAACTGGGACGTCTGCCTTTACATGAACGTGAATGTAATATGGAGTTGTCCCGCCCTTTACAGCTATAACAGCTTCAACTCTTCTGGGAAGGCTTTCCTCAAGGTTTAGGAGTGTGTTTATGGGAATTTTTGACCATTCCTCTAGAAGCGCATTTGTGAGGTCAGGCACTGATGTTGGACGAGAAGGTCTGGCTCGCAGTCTCCGCTCTAATTCATCCTAAAGGTGTTCTATCAGGTTGAGGTCAGGACTCAGGTCAGGTTGAGTTTATGGGCCACCCCTAAACTGTTCTCAAAATGTTGGGAGCCTGAAATTGTCCAAAATGTCTTGGTATGAAGCTGAAGCATTAAGAGTTCCTTTCACTGGAACTAAGGGCCCAAGCCCAACCCCAAAACTTTTGGCAATATAGTGTAGATAGATTCAATTAATTTATGTCTGTATTGTCAATTTTGAATCACAAATCTTTTTTTTTGTTTATTTTTAGTGTAAATATAGTCCATGTGCTTCATGCTTGTGATGTTATTTTGTCACGTGTAAGGACCTCTTTGGCTTTCCATAGCCTCTGAAGGCTGATCAAGCTTGTGTAAGATCTCTTTGATGTGGTGAGCCACACTGCAAAACTCCCAGTGCAGAATTAACACATACACTACACTGTTCATCTGAGTCCAGCTGGACTTCATTCAAACCCAGTGTGTGTGTGTGTGTGTGTGTGTGTGTGTTCATTTCAAACTGGAGATCTTGCTCCTGTTATCACTCTGAATGCACCGTTGCTCATTCATTCACCTTCATTTGAAGACATTCTTACTGTAGGAGACTGTGCTGTAGGCCACGTGCCTGAATTTCCGGTTTCGGCTTCAGGTTAAGGAGCAAGTTCAGACTGCTCACATGTTTTTGTAAGGGTAAGTAAAAAATATTTTTTTAAAAAAGGAAAGAATGAAGTAGTTTAACTACACTCAGCAACTGCAGATTAAAGTGTGTTTAATAGATTTGCATTCAAATTTATAGTCAATCATAGCATTAAAATCTTCAGTGTCTTCAGAGTCAGTGATAAAAAGAAACTCTTATTGTTCTGGCAATCTCTTAAAAACATTATTAGTATATCTTATTTTTACTGCAACTCCACTGAAACTAATTAGAAAGGTATGTATTACAGGTTTAGACCTGCCTGGGCTTTTAGTGATTTAGGGAATGAATTCACAAGACTTGGTGAATTCTGAAATCTGATTGGTCAGATACATTTTCTGCATAACAAGAGATCTGACTGTAAGACAAAGCTCAGACTTATTATTATTATTATTATTATTATTATTATCGATAGTTTTAGCGGCTAAAAAGAAATGAAAAACACGAAAATGACCACACGTTTGGGCAGAGACGCGTCTGTGTGACGTCATCACAACATGGATACATTTATCATAGACAGTAATTACATGTGTGTCTTCACTGGGAGGATTGAAGTGCATTTATAACATGCACACCTTGAAAAATGAATGACTTTAATTAAGTTAATTCAAAAGCGTACCCAGGTTCCAGGTGAATGAACAGAGTTACATTAACTCGATTTATTTTGAGACACGATTCCATCCCATCCTGTGCCACACACGCTTTAATCAGGTTAATTTAATCCTAGAGTTATTTCTTTAACGTCAGCGCTCACGTCCTCATGGGATTTTACAACGTAATTGGATCGCATTAATAGTCCGTGAGCTGATCGCGCTCGCCCCAACGAATGGAAGACCTACTTCCTGTCGCAGATACCTGATGCCGGAGACTCCTTCCATAAACGTTAAATAATCGTCTTCTTACAGAATGACTACTGGTGTTTCGTTGTGTTTCAACAGGCTTTCCGCCATTTAGACCATGCAAATTATTTCTGCTATTATTTTATTTTTTATTTTTTCTATGATGGTTGATTGTGAAGCTACTTCTGTTTCCAAATTTGCAGATTTTTTTTTCTTTTATTTAATTGTTTTAATTTTTTTGGAAGCTACTTGAAAGAAAGACCTAAATCGAAACTCGCAATTTAAAATTTTGTAAATCACGTTTTACTCTTGAAGATACAAGAATTTATTGTGATAATGGATTTTTTCTTTTATTAACCTCTGACATCATTTAAACAAGACTTTATTAAGGTGATTAAAAACCTAAATTACATATGAGAAATACAATATTTTGATGCAAACTATATGTATGATGTTCTTAAACTGTGTATTTTGGATCTTTTTCCGGGGACTTTCACAGTCATCATTCATGAGAGCTCAGTTCCTTTGTAGCTTTATAGTTTGGCTGATTAGCCATTAGGAGTTGAAAGGGAAGAGATAGAAAAGACATCATTAGAGTCTACAATTATTTGTGTCACAAAAAATAAAACAGACAACCTACAGGACATGCTTATCTGTCTTCATGATCTTCCATTTTCTGTGACTTTTGCCATTAATATGGACCAAATCCAAACATCTCCAAGATCCAAAAACATGCCTCATGGTTAGCTGAGCATTTTCAAGACGTTTCCTGTCCTGACTCGGGCATTTGGTTGCACAGAATGTGGTCTGAAAGCTTTGACTCAATGCAGGAATGAGGCTGAGTAGTCCATGTTAAGGCTTGGCTTTGAAAAGGATTTGGTGTCTCGCTTCATCTTAACTTCAAACCCCCAAAAAACTCAGTCTTGACTCTTATTGGTCGATGGTGGTCTTGACTATACTCCTACTGCCTATTTGTCTCTTTCGACAACAATTGTATTTTGTTCTCTTGCACTACAGAAAAAAAAAGCACCACTTTTTCGCTGGGAAAAGTGCTCGAAGGAAACCTAGCAGTCGTGAAGTGGCCTCTATTTACATAATTACTACATCGAAGCAGTGAAAAAAATTCATTTCAAGCACAGATATATCATTATACCTTAGCAACTGACTGTGCAAATGGACCCAAACATGCAGCAGTGACTGCTGGGCTTCATACCAAGAAACACAGAGGAGCCAAAATGTTCTAGGTTTGATTTCTCTAGGGGGCGACAGAGGGGCGTTCTCTTATAAATACAACAATCACTTGCTTTAATAAACCTCAACACTTTGTCTGTTTAGCAATGGATGTTCCAGGAGATGTTTTATAGGTTGCTGGATAAATAACATGCCTGTTCTTCAACTTAAGACATCTTACAAATCCATGCACACTGTGTGATTTGTTTTTCAGCATTGTATTCTACATTATATGAATTTGACGTCATTTGCTACCGACAAAAACAAACAAACAAACAAAAAAGTAGGTCAGTATTCCATTTGAGACGATACGACCCTTCTAACATTCATGCACTAGACACTACAGTACGTACACCAATCAAGCATAACATTATGATCACTGAGAGGTGGAGTGAATAAGACTGATGATCTCCTCAACATGGCACCTGTTAGAGGGTGGGATATATTAGGCAGCAAGTGAACATTTTGTCCTCAAAGTTGATGTGTTAGAAGCAGGAAAAATGGACAAGCGTAAGGATTTAAGCGAGTTTGACAAGGGCCGAATTGTGACGGATAGATGACTGGATCAGAGCATCTCCAAAACTGCAGTTTGCTCTCCCAACACAAGAGGGCAGCAAAGAATTAGTTATGAACACACACTGGCAGCCGTTACTGTTCTCTGAATCCATATCCTTTAAAAATAACAACTAATGATGGCATCTTGACTAAGATACACTGTTAAAGCCTTAAAGGTTTATTTGTTGTTATAAAGTTTATGTAGTGCCCTCTAGGCGTAATGGACTTCCTTTGCCTTGTTGATTTGGCAAGCAGTGGAGCACTAATTTGATTTAGTGAAATGCTGTTGGTTCATTGAGACTACAATCACAGTAGTGATTCCGCTTCAGTGGAGAATGGTATTGAGTCCGGTCTCATACACACACACACACACACACACACACACATATATACATTTACTGAGATAGATTTTGGCACTTGCTGCATGCAGCTGACTCAGAGATGAATTGAGGTTCAAAAAGTCTCTGTGAACTCAGAGCAACCCAAGTGCTTTACACAGTAACTGTCCCTGTGTCCTTCTCTCTCGCTCTCTGTCTGTCTCTCTGTCTCTCTCTCTCTCTGATTAACCCCGGGCCCCTGCTGAGCCAGACACAGCCATTTAATTTTCACTCGCATCCTTTTTTCATCGCTCTCCTCCAGGCTGCTTCCTCCATCATCTCGGCGGTGGATCAAATGCGAGACGGCTTTTCAGACAGCCTCGATGCTTGTCTTTTTCTTTTTTTTCCTTGATCAGATGCTGTGGGACTGTTGGGTAAAATACGACATGAAAGAAGTCAAAGTTCCTGTTTTTTTTTTTTTTTCTTGACGTTTTCATTTCGCTCGTGACAATTTAATCCCCGAAAGTCACATCGATGATCATTTTCCCACATGTGATGAAGTGAATAGTGCTGAATGTGGATTCGGTTAATGTTATGGCCTGAGAGATTGATCAAGCGAGCTGACCACTGGGCATCAGAAAGAGATCTATCATGAAATGTACATGAATCGTAGAAAGAGAATGAATCATGTGAAAAGAATCACAGGACATGAAATGAATCGTGTGAAAAGCATCACATGCGAAAAGGATCATGTGGAAAGAATCACACGAGATGACATGAATCATGTGGGAAGAATCAAAGGAAACGAAATGAATTGTGAAAAGAATCACAAATGAAATTAATCATGCGTAAAAACACATGAAAAATAATCATGTGTAAAGAATCAAATAAGATGAAATGAACCGTGCGAAAAGAATCACGTGAGAGTAATTGAATCAAGTCAAAAGAATCACATAAGATGAAATGAACTGTGTGAAAAGAATCACATAGGAGTAAATGAATTGTGAAAAGAATCATAATTGAAATGAATCATATGTAAAAACACTTGCAAAAAGTATCATGTGAAAAGAATAACATGAGAGTTAATGAATCATGGGAAAAGAATCACATGAGAGTAAATGAATCATGTCAAAAGAGTCACAGGAGATGAATTGAATCATGTGTAAAATTCACATGCAAAAAGTATCGTGTGAAAAGAATCACATGCGATGAAATGAATCATGTAAAATAATCACGAGAGTAAAAGAATCATGTCAAACGAATCACAGGAAATCGAATGAATCATTTGTAAAAAAAAAAAAAAAAAAAAATCACATGCAAAATAATCATGTGAAAAGAATTACATGAGAGTAAATGAATCATGTCAAAAGAGTCACAGGAAATGAATTGAATCATGTGTAAAAAAAAATCACATGCAAAAAGAATCATGTAAAAAGAATAAAAACTCACATGGGAGTAACTGAATCAAGTCAAAAGAATCACATAAGATGAAATGTATCATGGGGAAAGAATCAAATAATAGTACATAAATCATGTCAAAAGAGTCACAGAAAGTGAAATGAATCATGTGTAAAAAAAAATCACCTGCATCATCATGTGAAAAGAATCACATGGGAGTAAATGAATCATGTGAAAAAGAATCACATGGGAGTAAATGAATCATGTGAAAAATAATCACATGGGAGTAAATGAATCCTGGGGGAAAAAATCACATAAGATGAAATGGATCATATGAAAAAGAATCACAGACAAAAATAAAGCTGAAAAATGAATCACACGTGAATAAAAAAAATAAAATCAGCAAAAAAAGTCTTATCTGGGGGAAAACATACAAATAATAAATGAATCATGTAAGTCAAGTGAATCACAGCAGACTAACTGGCAGGTTTAACAGTAAAAATGATTGAAATTTCTTCACACACACACACACACACACTCTCTCTCTCTCTTCTCTCTCTCGCTTTTTTTACTCAACAGGGAGTCAAATATTCGAGTTTGGAGGGTGTAAGAGGTGCACTGTCTCCCTCTGCAGGCATCTAAGTGCTATTCCCTGAAAAATCAACACCATGGAGAAACAGCTGGAGGTGGCCGGAAAATTAACACTCCGTCTCTAAACTGTGACAAGGAGTTCTCAGCTTCCATCATTTAGAGCTAATTATGTAACAATTATGTATTGTTGTTGAGCTGATGTTGCTCCCGAACTGAGAAAACCCAAGCTCCCCCTCTCTCTGCTCAGTGGCTCGTTTTACTGCCTTTTGTTCTAAAAAAGGGGGTCATATTTAGCGTGGGTGTGATATCATAGCATTGTTCTGTAAAGCGATATCACACAGATTATATACTGCATCGAAACATGCATCCATTCATTAATATCCATCTTTCTGTTTATTCAGTCATTCCTCTTTATTTCCACTTCATCTATTCATTTTATTCGAATCACATGTGGAAAATTACATGAAATTAAATAAATCAGGTAAAAAAAAAAAAAAAAAAAAAAAAAAAAAATCACATGAGATTTAATGAATCTTGTAAAAAGAATCACGAGATTAAACGAATCATGTAAAAAGAATCAGATGAGATTAAACAAATCATGTAAAAAGAATCAGATGAGATTAAAGGACTCATGCAAAAAGAATCACACGAGATTAAACGAATCATGTAAAAAGAATCAGATGAGATTAAACGAATCATGTAAAAAGAATCAGATGAGATTAAACGAATCATGTAAAAAGAATCAGATGAGATTAAAGGACTCATGCAAAAAGAATCACACGAGATTTAATGAATCATGTATAAAGAATCACATGAGATTAAACAATTCATGTATAAAGAATCACATGAGATTAAATGAATCATTTGGAAAATAATCACATACGATTAAATAAATCATTTGCAAAGAATCACATGAGATGAAATGTATCGTGTGAAAAGAATAAAATAAATCAAAGCAGTCTTTTGTAGGGGGAAAACGAATGAATTGGAGATATAAATAAAAATCACTGAGTCTCGGAGTCCCATGACACTGTGTCCGTCCTCAGAACACTTTTGGTACTAATCACTGAAAAACCGGAACACCCTACAAGACCTGCTGTTTTTGGAGATTCTCTGATGCTCTCCATCGAGAACTTGCTGCCTAATGAATCCTGATGAAGCTGATGCTCAATGTTAGATACGCTTTCCACTGCAACAATGAACCAATCCAAATCAGCACGCAGTCAGACAAGAAATTTGAAACTGAAGTGATAACTAGATGAAAATAGATGAACAATATGTTCCTGAAGCTTTCGAAAAGCTCACATGGATTGCGAGTGTGAGCGGGGTGGTATTTATAGACCGAGTTGTAATGAATGTAATTAACAACAGGTGTGAGTGGGAGTGTTGTGAAGTCCAGGCTGGATTAGGAACAGACTCAGAAGTAGTGGTGGCGATATACTTACTTCTTTCTTTGTTTCTCGAATCTGATTCTTTGATTCATTTCCAATAAGAGCAGCTCTGAGCAAGGTTATAGCTCTATCACAGGCTTGTATCAATCCATTTGTTTAAGCTGTACGTTGATTAGAAAATGTAGGTGAGGAGCATTTATGGAAGGAGTCTCCAGTGTCAGTGATTCAGGACGAATCGATTAAATGATTCATAAGCTCATAAACAACGCAAAATTGTAAATTTGACAAATTACCGAGGTAGATGATGGATGAAAGACATCAGCATGAGCTGTTATTGGAAAATAATCCACTAGTGGTGGAAATAATCCACTTTGTAGTGGAAACAGTTACTCTGCTTTGTTTCCGTGATGCATCATGCCAGCATGTTGGTTTCTTTTGTTTATAATGTGTGTTATCCATCATACATTCTTTCGTTATGTCATTTTTTTTAATGTATCCATGTCTCTCTAGATCTCTCTCTATATATAAATATACACCAAAAATCTATCCATCTACCAACTCTCACATATGTCTTAATTACTGTTAACTGTCAGAGATTGAACTGCTATATTTAGTTGTGCATGTGATGCTATGCATGTATATTTATGTATATGTATGAACATGAACAGTACATTCTCTGTGAAGTCTTGCTGTAACCCGTCTATGCCTCGGTAAATAAACCGTATTTCTGTATAAGCCCCAGGCGATAATTATAATGCTTCACGTACCTGCTGTCTTCTTAGGAGGTCTCCATGTGCAAGGTTTCTATATTCTGTATTAAAAAGGAAAAAACAGCACTATGAGCTTATAAACGATTAAGCTGTATCCATATCTGGTGACGTGTAAGGATGACTGACCTTTTAATACATATTTGTCTTATTTTAGAACTAGATGGTGAGTTGTTTTTTTTTTTTTTGGTTAGCTAAGTGGCTATCCATTATAGGTTCATGCACAAAAGTGCTAGGATTGATGCTAAAATGTGGATTTTGCATCTGGCATCTGTTACTGCTGTCACTCACTCGGTGAAAAGTGATACGATGACGAGACTGGCAGCTTGGTGTAACAGAACTGGAGTCATTTTTCATGAATACGGTAAAACGGCCAAGGCAGGAGAAATTTGTTGGCCAATCTGAAAAGGTGACCTATACAAAATGAATCTATTCAATGTAAATGAAATAGTCGTATTCGGTTACATCGCTCTTAGGCAGAAACCTCAAAACACAAGATGTTCCAGAAACTTCTGCTGTGGTAATTCAGGACAAAATGGAAAATTTGAAGACCAACCACTTCCACCGCATGATCTGAACCCCAGAAATTATGGATTTCATTTAGGGAAAGACAAGAAAGTAGGCGGAAAGCTCCTGAAACAAGAACACAAGCAAGGATGATGATTCGACACTGGTGGTTTCACGGACTTGATAGTTTTATTTCTCGCTATTGTAACTCAACTTATTCCTCCAGTTGTCGAATTTGTTCGTGTGCTATTTGATTTGGTTTGTTTTCTTACAACCAGCGAACCATGAAGCATCATAAAGGGGTTATGCAGGACTGAAAACACAAAAGTACAACTTATTAATTGGTCAGAAATACAGCACAGCAAAGTTTCCCATGGTTAGAGTAATTTGACTCTGAATTGACTCGACTACAGGAAGTGAGAGGCTAAATTAAGCAAATTGAGCTATAGCGCTCCAGAAATCAAACAAAAGAAGAGAAAATTAGTCTTGGATCAATTTACAAAACCCTAGTTATTTATATAAACATCTAAGGATTTATTGAATGCAAGTGCATGGATTTTTGGAGTTATTCCACACACTTGGTAAACATTTGTTTACCTTTTTCAGTCACTGTACTGCATTTCCAATTAATAAATAAAAAGATTTTATGAGTACATTTACACGCCACTTACTCTGATTCATGTGTTTTGTTGAAATATGTGCAGTGTACATGACTTTTGTAAATAAGATTGGGGGCTGGGGGTGGGGTTTTTGCAGTGGGCATGGAGTGGACACATGGGCATGGAGGTAAGGTTTTTGGGGTGGGCATGGAGTGGACACATGGGCATGGAGGTGAGGTTTATGGAATGGGCATGGAGGTGAGGTTTATAAGGGAGGGTATGGAGTGTATACATGGGCATGGAGGTGAGGTTTATGAAGTGGGCATGGAGGTAAGGTTTTTGGGGTGGGCATGGAGTGGACACATGGGCATGGAGGTAAGGTTTTTGGGGTGGGCATGGAGTGGACACATGGGCATGGAGGTGAGGTTTATGCTGTGCTCATGGATTGGATACATGGGCATGGAGGTGAGGTTTATGCGGTGGTCATGGAGTGGATACATGGGCATGGAGGTGAGGTTTATGCGGTGGTCATGGAGTGGATACATGGGTATGGAGGTGAGGTTTATGCGGTGGTCATGGAGTGGATACATGGGCATGGAGGTGAGGTTTATGCGGTGTTCATGGAGTGGATACATGGGCATGGAGGTGAGGTTTATAGGGTGGGCATGGAGTGGATTCATGGGCATGGAGGTGAGGTTTATGGGGTGGGTATAGAGTGGACTCGAGTATGGAGGTGAGGTTTATGGAGTGGGCATGGAGGGGAAACATGGGCATGGAGATGAGGTTTATGGCATGGGTATGGGGTGGACAAGTGTGTTTGGGGAAGGGGTTAACAGGTGTATTTTATTTGGGTGTATTTTATTTTGGTTATACAACACTGTGTTATACTCTGTTGTATTTGTTGTAAGCAAGCCAGGAGTCTTTCACAGGGGAGTCGGTGGACAAGGTAGGGGACACCCTGGACGGAGTGGCAACCTATCACAGGACACAGTCACACACACTCACACACTACAGACAATTTAGTGATGCAATTCACTCTACAAGTCTTTGGACTGAGAGAGAAGTTTGAATTTGTTAGTGCCTCACCTTGCAAAAGAACTAAAAGTATCACTATAATCATAATGTAAGTTTAGCTCGTATTCTATACTTTCATCTCGTAGCCACTGTGGTGTGCTAAAGTGAATCAAAATGTCCGACTGGCCATGCACAGAATTCTAATGAATCCATTTTTGATCCATTTTTGCACCTGCTGAAAAGGCAGAATTTCGTTACACTTTTTTTCCCCGCATCCTCAAGGAGCCCGGGCGACAGATGGAACATGACCGAGCTGGGATTCAAACCTGAATACCAAACTAAGTCTTATTTTGAAACTTGCCAAGCGGTGCTTGTGTGAAGTGCAACACACAGGGGGTCATCCTAGCAACCTCCTTAATCCTGCACCTGCAAACTAGCTGCTGTCTTATATACTGAACTCTCTGCATCGACCTCTTTAATTACAACATAGCATGAAACAAGGACTTTTCTTTCTTCAGTGATCAAACACATCAATGGAGCTGAAAAACATCCGAAGTAAATACCTGATCGATAGGATACATCTACAATAGAGCGGTGAATCGAAATCTGAAATATGGATGAATCTTTAAGACAGTTAAGGAAATGAGGTCGCTTACATTTCCTGCTCACATAAACGCTTACTTGTCTGTTTTTCCGTTTCAGAATACGACCTGAGGAATGAAATCTCTAAAACAAGGGGTTCATTAACACAAGCCGAAGAGTAAGTGAAAGCAGATCGCTTCCTCATGAGACATCAGAGAGAGGAAAATTACTCGAGCGCCTACATAAAGATGAAGTCGTTACAGCCGGCAACTCTCCTTCACGCTTAATCACACATATACATTCTGAAGTGTATTCATGCTGTTTGTGAAATCACTGACATGCGGTAACGATTCCCGAGCCAGAGATAGTACTGCAACATAAAGAAACTTATCTCTTCTCATGAGACTTTACCTCTAGTACATTCTTTCTCTGCGAGAGATGAGATGTGGGTTCAGCTCCTGTCTCTCCGGAACTTTCTATTCCTAATAGAATTGATAGATTCTTCTTAGGTCATTTTCACACTTAAAGTTTTTTCCAGACCTGGGGCTGTTTGAACCCCGGAGAGTTCGGGATGTTTGGTGGAAGGTGAAAGTTGTTGTGTTGTTGAGTCGATCTCTGGTCCTCTTGCGAGAGGTGGTGGAAGGTGGTTGGTTCAACCGAACCCTGGTTGTGTGCAGAAGTTAGTTCAGTTATATTACTTCCTGTTTTTGGTTTTGGGACAGCAGAGAAAGGGTTATGGCCAGTAAAAGGGAAGGTCTTATCCATATATGGAGCATAGAAGGCATTTAAATGCAAATGGACTCAAATTATAAAATCTAATTGGGTCACTGGACAGTTCCCACTTACCAGTTAACTCTGTCCTGTCCTACAACAACTACCATGTGAACAAGTGCTTCCGCACTGCCCTCCGGGCGGTGTACCATGCTCGTTAAAAAGTTTCAGTCTTTTGCCTACATAGGGTAGGTAGCTAACAGATGCCTTCAATTGGCTAGTGTCCCTGAGAGGTTGCCATCCCTCCTACCTAGACAGCATGGCCCGTTTTGCTCTCTTGGCCTCCGAGCTATGGGCGGCTGTGGCATCCTCAGGATTCTAACTCGCGATCTCTGGATGATTTTCTGTTGTGCCACTTGGGAACTTGAAAGTACTCAAATTATTCAGGCCACGCTTGAAAAACCCTTACTCACCTGTTTTATCTTAGAGGGCTGGTTCATTAGGTGGAGAACTGAAGCAAGTATGTGAGAGAGCAGGGGAAACACTTGACTCTCCAGAGGTTCCTCAGGTCCGTGTTCTAGGGCCGCTTTCAATCAGGGGCTACTCTCATGGTGTATTTCTGGCTCACGCATGGTTTTTCCTGAGATTGGCTCTAGGTCCACCTCAACCCTGAACAGGAGATAGATATAGGAATGAATGAATGAAGGAATTCATTAATTAAACCCTCATTAACACAATATCTTGAGAAAAGTGGTTTAATAATATCAGTGTTGTCCTCTGTCTCTCTCTCTCTTTGTCTCTGCTGCACAGGAAGACGTAAGAGGTGGATAAGTTATTCAGGCCGCCTACAAAGAAAATGGTGACAAGGAGATGAAATTGGGGTCAGGAGCGCTACAGTGTTCCTACTGTGCGAGACACATGCAGTCAGTGTCACAGAGACTCAGATCGTTCCCAGATGTCTTGCTCATAAACGCAAATGTCTCTCATTAGTCCTGTTCTGGGAATCAGCATGATGCTAACATTTAAATGCGGAAAAAAAAAAGCTGTTAGCTTTTTGAAGTTCCGATGTAAAGGGGTCGCCGTACACGAACTTCGATGAAGCTGCTATGATGTTATGAGTCGCCTCAAGATCTTCATTTTAATGGTCTGTGTCTAACTGCCAAGACGGAAACAAAGAAAACACGGAGAATCACTAGCACATCAAAGAGCAAATATTGTGCATTCACCTCCACATCCTGTCTAGCTGTCTGGAGTCAAAACATGCAACAATCTTGAAACTACATTACATCATACTTTACTAAAAAAAAAAAAAATAGATCTATTGTAAGTGAAGTCATGTCAGATCTTATTTGTAAAGACTCATTAATAATATTCGAGTTACTATTTGATCTGAACTCTATATTTGGATAAACTCTATATGTAGGTAATAAAACACAGCAGGGCGTGCTGTTATAGGAAAATAATCCACAATTGCATGTTGTGATGCAGCCAGATGTGAAGTTTAGTGACTCTAACTAACCCGAAGCTGATTATTTGTCCTGTAAAGGCACATCAGGACCTCCTTATACATGACAATTTGCATATGAATAGTGTTTTTTTTTTTAACCATTTACAGTTACAGTCAATGTTGTGGAACATCCATGAATAGAAATGAACTCCTTCTGACCAATTAGAGGAGAGAATTGAATAGCGCCATGGTATTATTGAGCAGAAAGAGAAATAAATATAATTAGCCAAATTTTAAGATGTGGAAACCAAACGGAGGCTCATCTGGAATACGTTCCTAAATGATTTTATGGGAGAATGGCAGCGATTGACGGGGAAATTCACAGATTTAATGGCAATGAAAACGACACCAGTCAGTGCTGAGCTCTGTTCTCTGATTTCCCAGAGTTCCTTGCAGTTGTCAACTTAATCCAAGCCTCATGGCTTCCCTGGAACCAATATACTGTATCTGGTCAGAAAAGATACTTTTTTTCTTTAATTATTTTTAGTACATTTCACGTCACCTTTCTTGGTTGTTATCTCTTTCTTTCAGACTCACTGTCTTCCTATTCGTGTCTCTGTCTCATGCCCGCTCTCGCCGGCTGTCTCATGAGCGTACAGGTGAAGTGCAGCGGTGAGCATGTAGAGAATGGCTTATCCGCAGCAGGTACCGCGCGTCCGTACGTGCACGTCGCTTATCTGTCCCTTCTCTGACGGAGAGACGAGACCGGCTGCAGCAGAGGACGCTCGGGGAAGAATGAACCATTCATCTACACTGGCCTCTTCTGCAAGGATCCCTTTAGTTTTAGTTTTCAAAAAAAAAAAAAAAAAAATCAATAAATAAAACAAAATAAAAAAAATCATATTTTTCTGTAAACGTACACCATGTTGTATTTTTTGGGTGCAGAAAAATAATAAATTACAATTTATTATTGTAATGTTTTTTTCAAGCTTTTGAAACACACAATACTTTTTTTTATCCATGTATTGTTACATTCTAGCAGCTGGAATCTGTCATTTTACCAGCCTCTCTTTTTTTCCCCTTTCTATCTTAAAGTTAAGACACACACAAAAAATGCAGCTTGTCATTTAACTGAAAAACAAAACAAACAACAACAACAACAACAACATTTTCCTGTCTTTGATAATGTTCTACATTAATGATGAGTCGTATTTTTTATTCCGTATTTTAGAGAGTTTCCCGGTTTCAGATTAAAAAGCTGAAGTCGTTATAAAATCAGATGTGGGAGTCGATGTCTGGTTTATGTCTGAGGGTTTTTTTTTTTTTTCATTTTTTTATGGTGCTTATGCAAATAATGTGTTTGCTCAAGTGGTTGTCATGGCAACGATACCTCCGTTAGCCCTTTAGGTTCTTGATTCTTAACACTGGTGCTGGAATGCAGCCGTCTCTCAGGCTGTAGAGACACATAGAATTCTATGAGGATATTTGCTTATTTTATTAGCAAAAGCTATTGAACTCCAATAGCAAAAGTCCTGGTGATATTTTTGCTTCGTTTTGGTGCTCAATGTAGCCTCAGATTCCTGTCATGGGCTAATAAGAGTGGAACACAATGAGGTCTTCTCCTGAAGCTGATCAGCTTCCACGTGTGATGTGTTACGCTTTAGTTCAGGAGTGCTTTTCTATTCAGCACAGTTTTAAAGAGCGATTATTCGAGTTACTGTAACCTGCCTTGAGCTCAAAAACCTAATCAACAAGCTTTGAACATTAGCTTAAGCTCTTCAAATATCTGCATAAGTTTATGCTTTAAGCTGCCACCTCATTGGCTGATTTGAGAATCGCATGACTTATTTTTTAAAATTTATACACCACAATTATAATCATTATTAGATATGAAAAAAAAGATAAATGTACATTTGTTGGACAAGTAGAACATTCTTTGTATTCTTTTTACAATTATTTCTTTAAAAGATGAGAAATACTCTTCAGAATAACAATTAATAATCATATATATACATTTATTTATACATATTTTTATTATATTTATTTTTTGTAATGAAATTTTAATTTAATTAATTGATTTTAATTAATTGTAATTTTAATTGTTTTGAGATTGTATTTTTTATTAATATTGTTTTTGTTTAAAAAATAATCTACAATATTGAATTTACTTATATATTATAAAAAGTATATGTACATATTTATTTTTAATTTAAATTATTTCAAATTTCTTTTTTCTTTTTTTTCTGAAAGAAAATTCATTTCTTATTTTTTTCCATGGCAGTGAACTCAGATGTTTCCTCCGTACAACATGACAGCAGATCAGTGGTCAGTGAGGTTTAGTGGCCTGACAGGTCGTTCCTTCGTGGTTCAGAACGAGGCACTTAACCCCCCAAAAAATTGCTCACTGGAAGACATCTGTCATGCTTTTCTTCTGTCACGAACAGAGAACAGGTGCATGAGATGCTTTTTATATCTATATATATTTCCACTGGTGTTCAAAAGTTTCATAGCCTTTTTTATTTATTTTTATTTTTAGAGGCAATTTATCAAGAACAAGAGCTGCCTTCATGTTTTGGTCGCATCAAAGTGGGTGTAAGGGTGGCATCGTGGCGATATCTCAGCTTGTGACTGACAGGCACAGGCCTTTCTGCTGTGAGATCCCCTTCACTGGCCATCTGACGCTGTGGGAACATGTGCCACCCGCTCGCAGCGATGAGCTGCAGAGAAACTTCGCTTTGGAGGATGAGTGTACGCTTTATGTAATGTTTTTTTGTATTTTTTACATTAATTCATAGATATAATATGCAGTAGAACCTCGGCATATGAATTTAATTCGTTCCAGAGGCGAGTTCTTAAGGTGAAAATTTGTATCGTGGAACGAATTTTCCCATAAGAAAAACAAATATGAGCAATATTCCCAATACGAAGTGTATGTAAACTGTATGGCTGCTTACAAAGAACTGACCCAAGCAAAGCATTCCATGTCCAGGGTCCTCACAGGAAGTCGTGCCACCAAGCTTGGGCTAAAAATAGAACAGATCACCCACGCCCCCAATCTGTCAACAAAAAAACACCCGAAAAATCAACTAGCTTTTGAACGCAATATTGGTATTGTGGGTTGAATCTTTCCAAACAGCTTTCACTGACTAAGAAAAAATTTGTAAACTTGCTTCACTTGGCTTTCCACTGATGCAAACAAGTTTTGAAATGGCTCCCGGACGTACATGTAACTTAGCCGGCATCCGGTTCTGTTCAGTTCGTTTGTATGCATATGTGGTGAAAGTTAAGGTGAAAATTCGTAAGGAAGGGCATTCATATGCTGAGTTTCCACTGTACTGCATAAACTGGGTGCAAAATATATAAAACTATTTTTATTAAAATAATTAATTAATTATAAATGCTGTTATCTAACATTTTCTGAAGAAATACACTGTTGAATTCTCAATTCTGATTGGTCAGAAGATTGGTTTTTTTTAGAATTTTCTTGAACAGCAGCTCACCAGCTTGATTATAGCCTTTCTATAGTAATGGCAAGGGTGGATAAACATATTTAAACAAAATCTACTAGTTTATGTGATGACATTTTCTGTAAGGATATGGGAGTTTTATATCTTAATTAGGGAAGGAGTCTCTAGTGTCAACTCTTTTGTTTTAACTGAGATAAAGCTAGTGTTTTTAAAATGATAGAATGTTGCCTTTTGTGGTTTCTTGTGAGGTAACAATTCTTTATACCTGCTCTAACTTTCGGATATTGGAACATTTGACAAAATGAAACATAACTATAAATGTCTATAAATTATCTTCTGTAATAAATAATGCATTTTAATAGGTTTTGGTGTTGGCTATAAGTTTGCCACTCCATCATTTATCATTTAGTTTCCTAAACATGGAAAAAGTTTTTTTTATTGTTTAAATTATCAATAACATGGACTCCACTTGTCTGGCTGCTCCAGACTACAATTCCCAGAACCAATGGCAGGTTACTCGATCACAATCACCAGAATCTTAACCATGTTCGCAATTACACCTTCGCCGATTTGAATAAACCAAGAAACATTCAGCAAGTTGTGAAGTAATGCTCTGGTTTTGATTGTTTGCACGATATTACTTGTTTAGTTTGTGTAGCGTTTTCCTGTTTGCTCATCACCTGATCCTTGGTGTACTGATCTTTATTGAAAAAACTGTTGAAATGAAATTACCTCCATTCTGACTCGCCGTTGGCTTCATCCCACCAACCTAATGTTGATTATTTTTGGTGTTCTATTCCAAATCCCTCAATAAGAATGACAAGTTACAGCATATTGCTACCATATAGCATAAATCTGTCCATAAATCACCAGTAACCAAATACAGTTACAATATTTCTTGATGTTTTGTGCTTATATCGTTTAAGATCAATGTATGCCTAGCTTCCACTGCACAGACTACAATTAACGCACAAAAGTTCCATTAATAACAAAGTCATCATGGCTGTAAACGTTAACGAGGCTCATAAGAAACTCTCAGATGCACCCTGTGTGTCTCGCTCCAGTTTATGAAGTGACAAATTACGACATAAACCAGTAAGCTCAAACAATAACGTATAAAACCAACAAATCCACATTGGCGTTACGTTCTTGTCGTAACTTGGACATAAAGTGACAGGTTCATAGCATAATATTGGTCACAGTACAACAGCACTTCCAGTCAGGGATGGTGAAATGAGAGAGAGAGAGAGAGAGAGAGAGAGAGAGTGGTCAGAGCTGTCACACGTAAGTCATTTGCATTCTGTGTCTGTGCTGAGTGGCTGAGATGAAAATTAACTCTGACACTGAATTAATAAGAAACTCAGTAATGTCTGGGTCACACTCTCTTCCTCCGACAGCTAGTGTCGCTAAAGGCTCCATTTTTTTCTACCTTTATCCTTCATTACGCTAGCCAAATGTGAATCTTAGCAGGCCGAGAGGTTTGATGAAACTCTCCTGAACTCCATCTGGTGGAAATTTCTACAGTTTCGGTGAACTGATTCTTATGTTTAGCTGTTAAATGGTCTATTCACTGGGTTTGGGTAAGTAATAAGTCTTCAATCTCAGATAAATCTTAGGACTTGAGATTTTTAGACCTGATTAGATATAAACTTCTTTTATTATAATTTTGCCAAAGCCTGATTAATATTTTCCAGACTTTTCATACCTCTTTTATTTATTTATTCTTTTTATTTCCTTTGAACAAATTTTGGCTTGTTGTACGAACACAGATTTTTCTACTGAGATCATGTGACCCTTTAAATTGTTCACTGGTCTCGATTACACTAATTACACACCCAGAACTAATCAAAGGATTTCATTATAGTCGGGAGTGAATACTTATGCAACCACCATTACTTACATTTTAAATGACTTGTGAAGATTTTGTCAAGGATTTTCTCTACTATAGCGAATCCTGCTTTAATTATTATTCCAATTCCAATTTCCAGGTTGTAACGCTTGTAAATATGGGAATGTCGAATGGGGTGATTACTTATTTAACTCCATTCTCTCCCAATTTGATGATCGCTAGTTCAACACCTCCAATGTCTACCAACCAGGCAGATAGAGGATACATACCTCATACACCTATGCATCCTGTAAGACACGGTCATCGCATCATTTCCTGTATGATGAAGGGGAAAAATTGGTTTGTAGATCATCTGATAAATCTAGATTGTGTAAAGTTGTATATAAGCACTGCTACTAGAAAGATGGGTTCTCCCTCATGGAGACTTTTTTCCTCACCACTGTAGCCTCATGCCTCATATGAAGAATCTCCTTCCACCACCTGAGGGTCAACAGTGGTAAAATTTCGTTTCCTGCATATGCCATGCCTGATAATAGCTCATGCACACTCCTTTCATTGCTCTTGACCTCGTGTCATGTCTCGTGGTGTCAGAGGCGCCGCGCTCCTGAAAGCCCGGCTCGCTGAAATACGGGAGATCTTTACGACACCATTAATCACTGTCGTACGTCCAGCAGGAGAGGCAGACTGCATGTCAGCCTGAGCTTCGTACAGGATTACGTTCTTGTTCCCTCGACACATTCACGTTCCTGCTTCGACACAGCAGATGTTGTACTACAGGTAATTAAAGCCTGGTATGTTATGACTAGTGCAAAGCTGTGATTGAGTAATGGTTTAACTCTGGGCTACGTTTCCTACAACCTTCATGTTACACCGTGTGCTGCGTTTAATTATTAAACGGCCCGCTTTATTAATTCGACAGCTTGACCAATGGGATGTTTTATTTATTTCAGCTTTTTAGTACACATCAGAGAGCATTTAACACTTTCTCTGAATCTGTGTATGCCTGTGTGTGTGTTTTGTTTTTTATTTGCCCAGTTATTATTATTATTATTATTATTAATTCTTTTGCAAATTTACCTTCTTAAATGTGTAGAGACCTGAATCTCAAAAATGATTTCAATATAAACATAATTAAAGTGTTAAGATTAATAATGAAAAATATTAATGTGTCAATAATGATTTTGTAAAGTTTTGTCATTTTATGACATTTATTACTTCATTTATTCATTCAAATATTATTTATTTATTATTTATTTTTTATTCATTTATTTAATCATTATTTATTTAGCTTCCAACAGACACAAGCTCTGCCCCCAGACCCTAGCGTATATACAACTATCTAACTAAAGTTAGCTAGCATTCTGGCTGGAATTAGCATTAGCTAATTTAACACAATATACACGTGAAATTCCATCTAGAATGATTTACAAGCATGGCCTTCGATGGAAACCTCTTCTTTGTAACAAGATTTTGTGTTTTTAAGCCCTGGTGTTTACATTGTTAGCATGACTAGCTAAAGCAGACTAGCTGCTTGCTATTCTAATCACGACACCATAAACACATATGATTTGCCTCACACTTTCCTATCCGGTTATTCTGATGATTTAGCACTTAAATCCAATTCAGTGCTTGATAGAGATTGCGCTTAGACACCTGCCCATGAGCAGCGTAGCTAATTTCAGTTTCTAGCTTCATTAGTAATACAGTAAATGACTCCATCTTGGTGGAAAAGTGCTGCATTTCTTTCTTGTTATTAAAGTGTTTTCAAAGTGCTCACAGGGAGAATAATCAGGCTGTAATCAGTGCTTATTGATTTCAGACTCAGAGGAAGGAGGAGTGAAGGAGGTGCCAGGGG
Organism: Hemibagrus wyckioides; assembly: GCF_019097595.1. Classification (NCBI taxonomy): domain Eukaryota; kingdom Metazoa; phylum Chordata; class Actinopteri; order Siluriformes; family Bagridae; genus Hemibagrus; species Hemibagrus wyckioides. Next base: position 39,308,402 of record NC_080715.1, on the reverse strand, counting down.
CGTGACTTTAAAATGATTGACAGGAGGCCCATAGAAATGCAAACAAGCCTTCTGTGCAACAATGAATGGATATTTTAGTTTGAATCATAAACAATGACTCATTTAAATTTTATATATATATATATATATATATATATATATATATATATATATATATATATATATATATAATGTCTAGAAAATGAAAAATCCTTCCAGGCATTACAGCATACGAGGTGATTTCTTGTAACTTTTCTCATCGCAGAGAAAGTTTTCTCCTGATTATTGAGACGAATCAAAAAGCCCAAGCTCTTACATGAACAAAGCCGAAGTTCCAGCTAAACTGTGGGAGACTGTTTTCCTTTGAAGCCTTCAATTCGGCCGACCGACCATGAAAATAGACGCTTTATGTCACCGTCTCACATGCTGGTCCCTCGCTTTTAAACGCTTGACATTTTTATAGCAAGTGAGCTGGATGTGGCGATGCACTGACTCTGAAATAGTTGGCACAGTTTCACAGAGCGAGCCGTACACAGGTTAAATAGGGCTGCGGCGCCTTTTTTGTATTTTTTTTTTTTTTCCTCGTGTTTATGCTCGGCTGGATTTTAGATAAGAATCCATTTGTGTAATCTTGCCAATTCGTGCATCACAGAAAAAAAAAAAAAAAGTAAAAAGATTTTAGGGTTCAAACTTCGTAGAAGGGATTCTTGGCTTTGTCAGACGGAAGGATTGAAGTCGATCGTTGAGGCTGAAAGACGTGTCAGGCTGAAGGAATGTCCTCCGGTACACCTGATTCATATTATAGGCAATTATCTCAGTGTGTCTGCGCTGTAGACTAACACAGGGAGGCAAAAGTTCACATCCACTTTTGTTCCAGTAGTCAGACATTCTTTACTGAAACTGTGCTGAGGATAAAGTCGTACTTTTCCTCTTGGTATCAAGTCATTTTATTGTCATGGGCATAACTAGAGCTTATAATATAATAGTTGTAATGTGTGTTGTTATAAAGTGGCATAGCGGGAGATATCGCACATTTTCAGTACTATAAATTTTTAATATAATATGAAACATAGTGCACACAGTACAAAGATATTCAGAGACTGATATCAGTACATTACAGTAAGTAATAAAAGTGCAGTGTGTCAGTTTTCCAACACCAACTAGTGATGTGTTGATTCATTTTTTTGAACCAATCCTTAATTTGACTCAGGAACAGTGAGTCGTCTCAGAGAGTGATTCGTTCATAACATTCTGTAGGAAACATGATTAGTTCATCTCTTAAGTCGTTTCTTCATCATGTGACATCCTTCGGCTATGCAGTCTGTACTGGGCTTCGGCTATGCAGTCTGTACTGGAAACAGAAAAGATTAGTTCATCTCTTGAGTCTTCGAGCACTGCATGAACGAACGACTTGAACCTGAAGACTCAGGAGATGAAGTTATCTCTTTTTCTGGTACAAACTGGATGGTTTCCGCATATGAGAATGTGACGTGACAAAAGAGCGAAAGACTCGGACAGGAAGTGAGGTAAACTAACAGACTGCATAGCTTAAAAACCCTGGCTAAGCAGTGAAGTAATCATTTCTGTTTTCTACAATTTAGCCTTGGTTGATTGATAGTTTTATTTTAATTCTAAATGTGATCAATGTTAATTGCAGTTAATAACGATATTCTGCTGAAATGATAATAGTATGATAAAAGTATTGACATAAGTCAATAAAATGACCCAAATTTCCTATCTTTTTATTTAAGAAAATATTTATATTATGTAATTTCTCAACAAAACAAGATTTTGCTGCTTCTGAATCTAAGTAAGTTTCTTGATTACCAGATTGAGTGATGACCCCTTTCTATCAGAACCAGCATTTTTTCAGCAATTTGAGCAACAGTAGCTCGTCTGTTGGATTGAATCACACGGTCCAGCCTTCTCTCCCCAATGAGCCTTGACCAACCATGACCCTGTCGCCGGTTCACCACTGTTCCTTCTTTGGACCACTTTTGATAGATACTGACCACTGCAGACCGGGAACACCCCACAAGAGCTGCAGTTTTGGAGATGCTCTGATCCAGTGGTCTAGCCATCACAATTTGGCCCTTCATCAAACTCGCTCAAATCCTTACACTTGCCCATTTTTCCTGCTTCTAACACATCAACTTTGAGGACAAAATGTTGACTTGCTGCCTAATATATCCCACCCACTAACAGGTGCCATGATGAGGAGATCATCAGTGTTATTCACGTCACTAGTCACTGCTCACAATGTTGTGCCAGATTGATGTCGGTATTGTGTTACAGATACCTGGTAGAAACATCGTCTGCTACAAAACCCCACTGTTTTGGGTTCGATTCTCAGCTCAGGTATGAACTCAATGTTCGACTTTATTCAGGATGTTGATGAATTCAAACTAACAGTGTTAATGTTACTCAAATCAATCATGCGGAACCATTGGGTGCATTTTGATTGTTGATCCCTAAATCTAAACCACATCCCTGCTTAGGACTAATTTTGAGCCACTGATGTAATTACGGAAAACAAACTACTTTTTAAACACGGCAAATGAATTCTCATAATACAAATCTGTTGTAGAATATTTGCACCTGGTACACCGGTGTTGAAAACAGCCCTGGTTTGTCCCTCGGCATCTGTCGAGAGCCACGTGGGCCTTGTAACCCAATTTGTGACTGGTTGCAGTATGACAAGTCGCGAGCTGCCTCGGCTGACTGATGACAATTTGTTGACGCGGCCTGCTGCTACGGCCAATAACGTCCTCGACGACCATGCTTTCTGCTCGTTACCGCGTGTTTATTTTCAAAAGCAGCAATCCGTTTATGGAGAATTGGTCCACATGTGGCTTCCAATCTGTTCCCAATTTATTCCGGTTAGTCACAAAGCTCGTAGCAACTTCATAATGTGCCCTAACGCTCACCTGGGTTGAGTCAACAGTCTGTTCCCGTCACGTACGTGTGAGACTCACAGTCACAAAATAACCAATACAGACTCTGGGTTCAGATGTGATCAAATATCAATATATTGAACATAATAATCTTATAAATGTGTAAAAATATGCGTGAATAACATCCTGAAAGAGTAAGTACACCAGGACTGGGATACAGTGAGAGATAATAATAATAATATAGACATAATAATAATAATAATAATAATAATAATGATAATGATAATAATAATAATAATAATAATAATAATAATAATAATAATAATAATAATAATAATAATGATAATAAAAATGATAACAATAATAAAAATGATAATAATAATAATAATAATAATAATAATAATATCTGGCTTTGAACTGTTATGGATCAGTTGACTTCTTGCTGAACATCAGCTTATTTGAAATCAGGGAAATAAAAAAGTTTAACATTTTGAATATTTCATGTTATTTATAGAGTTGATTAATCAGTTATACAAATAGTCATAACTTTTAGATTTTATGTTGCTACACCTAACTGTTATGTAGCTCATTTCTTATAGTTTATATTTTAGGAAATAGTACTAATTTGATTAAAAAATGAATAAATAAATATTGCTGCACACGTCTCACAGCTTCATGATGAACTCGAGTACTGAAGTTCTCAATTTCTAAAAGGAAAAAGCAAAAAAAAAAACCACCTTCAGGATTAGGCCACACCCACTTCATATAAAAAGTACAGACACAGATATGAACCGTCACTCTTAGGTGTTTTAAAAAAAGGCCACTCCCACTTCATTTAGGCTACGCCTATTTCAGGTTCATTTCAGTCGGAATACAGCTACAGATATGAACACACTCGACAGTTCTGACATTTCAATCTCTGGGATTTAAAAAAAACAAAACCCCTTCAGGTTAAGGCCACGCCCACTTCGAACCCAGAAACAGATACCCTAGAGCTGCTAAACAGATACAGACAGTTACAGTGTCGGCTCCCGAACACGAAGTGAGTGCGGAGAAGAGTTTAACTTTCCTTCTGTTCTGTGAGCAAAGGGTTGCACTGGGAGGGTGAAAAGTTCATTTAGACTTATCAAGTAAAAAGGAAATTTCAGCGCAAAACAGAAAGCAACACATGCTCCTCGGGGACCTTCATCCTCCACTCGATTTGCATAAGGGCCTGTGCATCAAACATAGTGGGTGCCCTTTTTAAAATATTAATGCACAGCCTCCCTCGCTGCTTTGTAGAACCCGCAATCAAAAGCTGAAGCGAGAGAGAGAGAGAGAGAGAGAGAGAGAGAGAAAGATGCAAAGCAGGAATTGTGTGTGTGTGTTTGTGTATGTGTGGTGTGTCTTAGTTGTTCTATTTTTTTCCCTTTTTCCTCTCTCTCTCTCTCTCTCTCTCTCTCACTGCACTATTTTGCCGGTCAGCTTGTCGATTTTCTTTGCTTCCCCCAGCTCGCAGGCCGAGTTGTCTCTCATGGCTGGCATCAGTCTTATCTTCTCTGAAGAGAATCTAGCAGGCTAACCTGCTTCAAAACCCAGGTTATGTAAGCAGGAACGCATTGCTGGAGATGTTTGCAGTTGTCTGGAAAGCACAAGGGATGTGCTGCCGCTGCACTTTGGTCGATCGAGAGCACAGCTTTCGGGGTTTTTCAAGCTTGACGTGTGAGGAACTTTTCCAGGTTCCAGTGCGGCGAGACACGGCGAGACTAAAAAAATGATTTTTTTTTTTTCCGCACGCTGTCCGAATTTCAATCATGTCGCCTGACGGTGTCGGAGTGTTGGTTTACTCCGATGCAATAAAACACGCCGAGCGTGAAACTGCTGAGAGATTCAAATATATTCATATTCAAATATTGCTTATGCTGCACTTTTTTTACCCTCTCTAAAGAGTATTAGATTCAGAAAGACTGTACAGTTTTAACGTTTTCTCTGCAGGCTTACAGATTACACCTGGATTGCGTGAGGCTGCCTGGAAATGACTGGTGACAGTGCTGTTGACTGTCATCATTCCCTCATACACGGAAAGAAACATCTCACGATTTTCCCACCGTTCCGTCTTTCCCGACGTTCCCATTTCACTGGGAGCTCAGGTGAGAACCTTCGCGTTCATCTCGTCGGGGTCCCGGTTATCGGTTTCCCGCGTACGCTCAGAGGGAATAGCAATAAATCAAATTAAAAAATAATTCCTCCTCGCTGTTCCTCAGCAAAGTCATTTCGCCTTCATTTATCACCACATTACCTTTAGTAATTCATCACGTTTTACTGCAGAAGTTCTGAATTTCACAAAATTGTTAAGAAATGGGGTCCCGTTAAGAAAAAAAAGGCCCTGCTTATTGTGGCCATTGCGTTTGAAGTCACGTTTATTGGTTTACTTCATTCGGTAACACAAGGATACATGAGGGTAGTGTTCATAGAGCTACATAAACCCTTCATGACAGCTGACAAAGTCTGTTCTGCTGACATAGGGTCTTATTTTTATAGTGATGACTAGATTTTTTCACATAAGCTTGCTCTATGAACGTTTATAAGAATGTAATGCTATGAATATTTATAGCCGTGTTATGAGACAATAATGACAACAGTATGTACCTTTTCTCTGACCCTTAAGTAAAGTAATGTCATTTATCAAGGTGTATTCCTCTAAGCTATCATTTTTAATGAATCTTTTTTAAACGGAACTCACAAAGTGTTATGACAGCCTTATGTCAACTTCATGCAATTCACATGACTGTTGGAATAAGCCTCAGTACATGTTTGTGTAGATTTAAGTAACAAAAAAAACCCCACGTAATTTAAGACTGGTGTAGAAACAGCTACATAGAAGAGTTTTTCCAAATTTTGATGATATTTTACACATGACTGTGCTATGAACATTTATAACATTGTCATGACACTGTAATGACATACATTTATTGTTTCTTTGACCCCTAAATAAAGGAATTTGAAACTGTTTAAATTGTGTCACTTGTGATCTTTTTAAAGTAAATCAGCTCAGACAGCCTTATGTCCACTTTATGCAATTCATATGACCATTGGAATAAGACTTAATACATGTTTATGTAGATTTAGGCTTGTGTTAAAACAGCTACATGCTCTTCATAAACCTACATAAGTCATATCTGCTGATATAAAGACATTTTTTTCATATCATGCTATAATCCATTCATAAGGCATTATAAACATTATGCTTTAAGTTTATTCATTATACATTACAGCTATCTTTCGTCCCCACCGATCTACTGAAGACGCCATCGCACACCTCCATCATGCAGCCCTGAGCCATCTGGACAGCAGGAAGGGGAATTATGTCAAAATGCTGTTTGTCGACTACAGTTCAGTGTTTAATACCATAATTCCCTCAATACTCACCACTAAGTTGGAGATCCTGGGCCTTAGCCCGTCCCTGTGTTGTTGGATCTCCAACTTCCTGCGAGACAGACCTCAGGCAGTACAGGTAGGCAACCACGTCTCACCCTCACTCACCCTCAGCACTGGAGCCCCCCGGGGTTGTGTTCTGAGCCCCCTGCTGTACTCACTGTACACCTTTGACTGTGTGGCCACTTCCAGCTCCACCAACATCGTGAAGTTTGCGGATGATACTGTGGTGGTGGGCCTGATCTCCAATAACGATGAGACAGCCTACCTAGAGGAGATTAAAAACCTGGAGACATGGTGCCAGGTCAACAATCTCCTCCTGAACATCAGCAAGACTAAGGAGCTGATAGTGGACTTCAGCACAAAGCAGGAGAGGAATTACCAGCCCCTCACTATCGACAGGACCCCAGTGGAGAGAGTGGACAGTTTCTGGTACCTAGGTGTTTAAATCACGCAGGACCTGACATGGTCCTGTCACGTTAACACCCTGGTGAAGAAGGCCCAGCAGCGTCTTTATCATCTCAGACACCTGAAGGACTTTAAACTGCCCTCAAAGGTGCTAAAAACATTCTACACCTGCACCATTGAGAGCATCCTGACGGGAAGTATCACAGCCTGGTTTGGGAACAGCACCAAACAGGACAGGCAAGCTCTCCAGAGGGTGGTGCGATCAGCCGAGCGCACCATTCGCACCGAGCTTCCTGACCTGGACACCATATACAGCAAGCAGTGCTGGACCAAAGCTAGGAAGACTATGAAGGACCTCAGCCATCCCAACAATGGACTCTTCTCTCTGTTGAGGTCAGGGAAACGTTTCCGTTCCACAAACACAGAGAGAATGAGGAGGAGCTTCTTCCTGCAGGCCATTCGGGCCCTCAACCAGTACACCTAGGAGCTGGACTTTCTGGACTTACCCCCACAAGACATGACATTCTACCTCAGTTGATTGTTGCACATGCAATAATTGCACTACTTTGTACTCTGCGCTACTCTGTACACACAATAACACTCTCACTGTACATCTTTTCCGTACATCTTTGTGTGCACACTGCACTGACACTTTACTCCCTGTTCAATTGGACATTTATATTTGCCTTATATATATATATATACATTTACATATATGTTTATATATTTATCTTACATATGCACACTGTACATACTCTATTCATTTCCTACACCATTTCAGAGTTGACCATTTTATCTACATATATGCATGTACTGTATCTTCTCTATATTAGAATCTACACATATATATTTATTTATATTTTGTTTTATGTTTCACATATATATATATATATATATATAGTACACTATATTGTACTGTATTATTGTATGGTATTATATTAGTGTATTATATTTTTGTTTTTTATATTTGTTTTTTTATATTTAGTTTTATAAAGCAGTTTTATATTTGTACACATTATATATTATATTACTATTTTGTTACTATTTTTATTTTATTTTATTTTTCATTATTTATAATATTACTGCTATATTGATACTACATATATATATATATATATATATATATATATATATATATATATATATATATATATATATATATATATATATATATATAAATATATACACTTTTTCCCTATATATTCTTAACTATATCCCCTATTTTTCATGTCACTTTAAAATTTTTCCTTTTTTTTCACTCTTTCTCTTTTTTATATAAGAACAGTTGTAAAAAGCATTTCACTACATGTCATACTGTGTATGATTTCGTATGTGACCAATAAAATTTGAATTTGATTTGCATCAGGAAATATTAAAATGATGCTTAATGTTTATTAATGCTTATTATAGCACCAACTTTGGATAATGCATTATAAGAAGATATGGTATAATGTCTACATAACATGTTATAAGCACTGTACTTGCCATCCATTGCAATGCATTCTTGTAACTGGATTATAAATGCATTATAACCAATGCTACAAAGTGTAATACCTTTTCATAAATAGTTAATGAAGTGTTTAGAGCCTTGAAGAAATTGTTAAGAAATAGGGACCTGTTAAGAATAAAGGCCCTGCTTATTGTGGCCATTGTGTTTGAAGTCACGGTAACACAAGGATGCATAAGGGTAGTGTTCATAGAGCTTCATGAAGGCTGAGAAAGTCTGGTCTGCTAAAGAGGGTCATATATTTTTATTTTGATCACAAGATTTTTCACATAAGGCTGTGCTATGAACATATTTATAACAGAGTTATGACACATTAATGACAAGGATACATAAGGGTAGTGTTCATAGGGCTACATAAACCCTTCATGACAGCTGACAAAGTCAGGTCTGCTATTGAAGAGAGTCTTATATCTATTTATGATGACAAGATTTTTCACATAAGTTTGGGCTATGAACATTTATAACATATTTATGACAATATAGTTATGACACATTAATGACAAGGATACATAAGGGTAGTGTTCATAGGGCTACATAAACCCTTCATGACAACTGACAAAGTCTGCCACAGGGTCTTATTTTTATTTGGATGACAAGAGCCTTGCGATGCATTATAACATGTTATGAAATGTTCATAAGTCGTAATACATATCACCTTCGTAGAATTTATTACCATTAACGGATTTTGTTTAAGAATGTGACAAATTCTGCTACATTCTTCAAGTCTGCCAAAGTCTGCCATAGGGTCTTATTTTTATTTGGATGACAAGAGCCTTGTGATGCATTATAACATGTTATGAAATGTTCATAAGTCGTTATACATATCACCTTCGTAGAATTTATTTCCATTAACGGATTTTTGTTTAAGAATGTATATATAAACATGTATAAACCCTTATTCCAGGAGGCACCAGTGGTCATAAAGTTGACATAAAAGTTTTCCTTGCTGTCCAATGCAGCATTACGAACATTTCAACTAAAACTAATCCTTCCTATATCACCTCTTTTGAGATTTCCCTCGAATCAGTGGGAATGCGCCCGGCCTCCAAGCAGATGGAATAATATATATATAGCGCTGGCATGAATAGCACGGCGCGCTGGCCTCTTTACATAAAATATCAGCCAAATTATCAAAGGCATCTCTGAGGTCATGCCTAGATTATGCCAAGGCTCCTGTGGGGTAAGAAAAAAAGAACTGGAGGTGAAACACAACTTTAGTGGATAATAGCAGATGCACAGAGTTCTAGTCTCATTATCAACTGGTCATTATTCCATCCCATAAACAGATCTTTCATTTTGAAAAACATCGATAACAAAGCGCGGCCGTGTTCAATATACTGCACGCTATTAAATAAATAAATAAATAAATAAATAAATAAATAAATAAATAAATGATTCAGAGTCTGTTAATATTTCTATATTTTTTGCATGAAGTTTCGCTCGTTATACATCGATTTGGGAGCCGGTGTACGAGATAACAGTTCACACATTGTTTGATTTTAATTTGCTCTCTGTTAATTACTTATTAAATACTTTTCGTATTGAATTGTTATGCAGCATCGATGGTACAGCTTGCAGGGGGATTCGTGGAAAATGCTGCTTAAAAATGCACCTACTATGCAAGTTATTTGTATAATGGCTTATGAATATGTTCATAACATGTTATGACATGCTTATAATGCACTACCATGGGCAGTAGTTAATGAATTGTTAGCAGAATGAATAACAGCATTCATTTATTTTATTGCCAATCAAAAAACGAATAATGCTTTCTATGAAGGCTGTATGTATGGTGACCTATGAGTATATTCATAACATGTAATAGCATGCTTATAATGCACTAACAAGAGTGGTGGTTAATGAATTGTTAGCAGAATGAGTAACAACATTCACAACACATTTTATTGCCAATCAAAAAACGAATAATGCTTTCTATGAAGGCTGTATGTATGGTGACCTGTGAGTAGTTTCATAACATGTTATAACATATTTATAATGCACTACTAAGAACAGTGATTAATACATTCTTAGCAGAATGAATGACAGCATTCACAAATCATTTCATTGCCAAATGGAGACACTAATAAGGCTTTCTATGAAGGCTGCATGTACGATGACCTGTGAATATGTTCATATGTTATAACATGCTTATAATGCACTACTAAGTGCTTTGGTCAATGAATTGTTAGCAGATTGCATGACAGCGTTCGTAACACATTTTATTGGCAATCAAAAAACTAATAATGCTTTCTATGAAGGCTGAATGTATGATTACCTGTGAATGTGTTTATAACATGTTATAACATGCTTATAAAGCACTACCATGAGCAGTAGTTAATGAATTGTTAGCAGAATGAATTACAGTGTTCATAAAACAATAAAAGAAACTAATAATGCTTTCTATAAAGGTCATATTTATAATGAACTATGAACATACTCATATCAAGTTATAAAGCATTCATATCCTATTTATTCTTATTTCTATTAATATGTATGCATTGTGAATTGTTAGCACAATGAATTACTGTATGAGTGCTCATAATGCTTTATAACACCATTACTAAGCAAGAATCTAAGCAGTTATAAAACCAGGGTTGAATTACTTTCTGCATGTGTCACCACTCTTATAATGCACTATAAATATCCATTATACTTTATAGCTATAATTACGCTGCATTATGCATTTTTAGTGTGACGCGTTATAATTCTGTTCTAAACACATTATGCATTATGAGAAGATAATAACTACACAATGTGTTATAAGTATTACTTGCAATGTATTATAAATTATTATTACAAGTGCATTATAAATTATGCTAAGAATTGAAAAAAAAAAAAAAAAACTATAGGCATGTAAATGATTATGTCTTATGAATGCATCATAACAGGTAATGAATGTCTTAATAGGTCATTATGCATATGGACATCATAGAAATAGTTTTTTTTTAACTAGTCAGTGAATATATGTTGAGGATGAGTGTAGATTAATGACAGATGTATGATCTTATAACAATTATAATGCCTTATAATCTGTATATGTCACCTGTAAGTAACATGGGGCAAAAAAAAAAAAAAAAAATAATAATAATAATAATAATAATAATAATAATAATAATAATAATTAGAAATATATATATTAACCCCCAAAACCCAATGCAGGTCAGCAGGCTATGAGTCAGCATAACACATTATACCTAGTAGGCTTGAGTTTGTTATGATGTCTTACAAACAATTATAATGCTCAGTGTCAAAAGACAACAATAACGATTCTTCACCATGCTTTATGAAGGCATTATAACATATTATGGATGTTTTCATAGCTAATTAACAACATGACCTTTGTAGAAAGTGTTAGAAATTTCTTCCTTTAGCCCTGAGATCGCCGGATCCTACTTTATTTTCCATTTTTTCCAGCAGTGCAACTCTTCGCTTAAGGGACTGGGTTTAAATAGAGCAGTTTGTATCTGACTTTCATGTAGATTTATTTCACGTAGTTTTGCTTTCCAGTCGCACGTCTACCTAATTATTAATAAGAGAGAGAGAATTAGTGCTAAAGGAGCACTGCGAATTTGTTTACCGCAGGGCCTTTTGAGTATATTTAGCACCAAACCTGGGTGTGAGGCATTGCAGTACTTTGAAGAGACAAATTACACTCTAGGAAATTATGCTAACCACCCTGATCGCTAATGGTGCTATTTTGGCCTCAAAGCATACTGGTGTGGTCTGGATTTCAGGTAGCTCCAGGTCCATAGAGATTTCTGTAGCTGTTAAGGCTTGCTTTGGAACTTTCTGGCTTGGTTGAATATATATATATATATATATATATATATATATATATATATATATATATATATATATATATATATATATATATATATATATATATATATAAATATATAAAGCTACATTTATATTCTTCTGTTTATAATTTAGCTTAATTCACCATGATGCTGATCCTGTTGTTGTGCATAGTTTCCTTCCCTAGACAACAAATACACTATATTGCTGAAAGTTTTGGGACACTCCTCCAAATCATTGAATTCAGGTGTTGTTTTTCAGGGGTTGGGCTCGGCCCCTTAGTTCCAGTGAAAGGAACTCTTAATGCTTCAGCTTCATACCAAGACATTTTGGACAATTTCATGCTCCCAACTTTGTGGGAACAGTTTGGGGATGACCCCTTCCTGTTCCACCATGACTGTACACCAGTGCACAAAGCAATGTCCATAAAGACATGGATGAGCGAGTTTGGTGTGGAGGAACTTGACTGGCCTGTCACACACTAACACAATCGACAACCCCACAGAACACCTTTGGGATGAATTAGAGCAGAGACTGCGAGCCAGACTTTCTTATCCAACATCAGTGCCTGACCTCACAAATGTGCTTCTAGAGGAATGGTCAAAAATTCCCATAAACACACTCCTAAACCTTGCGGAAAGCCTTCCCAGAAGAGTTGAAGCTGTTATAGCTGCAAAGGGTGGGACAACTCCATATTACATTCATATGCATGTAAAGGCAGACGTCCCAGTTTTGGCCTGGCTCGTAGTCTCCGCTTTAATTCATCCCAAAGGTGTTCTATAGGGTTGAGGTCAGGACTCTGTGCAGGCCAGTCAAGTTCCTCCAAACTGTCCAGGCACACATGTCTTTATGACCTTGCTTTGTGCACTGGTGCGCAGTCATGTTGGAACAGGAAGGGGTCATCCCCAAATTGACCAGTGTCTGACCAATGGAATTGTCCAAAATGTCTTGGTATGAAGCTGAAGCATTAAGAGTTCCTATCAGTGGAACTAAGAGGCCGAGCCCAACTACTGAAAAACAACACTTGAATTCAATGATTTGGAGGAGTGTCCCAAAACTTTTGGCAATATAGTGTATGTTCATGTTGTTGTTTTGCTAGGTTTTGATCTACTTTTTTGCATTGATTTATTGCTTCACAGTACACATTCGCCAACAAAAGTATTGACACCCTCCAGGAAGAAGTACTAAATTAACAACAAAATCCAATTTGTTACACAATCTCAAACCGGGTAAACAGACACAGGTCACGTGATCAACAAACAGCAAATACTGAGCAGCCAAAGGATCGAAACCCAACAACGTTTGGAAGTGACAGAGCATAATGAAGCTGAGTATATACTTCACAAAGTGGCTGAAAGTAAAAGTGGTTTATAAAGTCGAGCTGCGAGGGAGAGTCAATTTAAAACAGGTGGCATGCAATCAGAAGGTCGATGACGGAGGTGGAGTCTTGTGTGGTCGTGTTTGTAGGCTGTGATGTGTGTATGGAAATGGAATCCTGACTCCACGTTAAATAAGTAAGTAAATAAAAAAAAAAATAAATAATAAATAAATAAATACTAATAAAAAAACTAATAAAGAAAGGTATAATAATAATAATAATAATAATAATAATAATAATAATAATAATAATTTTTACAAAACATTTGCACTATAGTTGTTGCCATATAATATTATACAATTTAATTTAATTGATCATCATTGAGTTATTCAACAAAATAAATACATAAATAAATAAATGTTGACAAAGAAACCCACAGAAACTTAATTAGTATGAAACATGAATGTATAAGTTATCAATGACATGTGACATGGTCATGTGACTTGCTGGGGTTGATAGGTAATGTAGTTCAGAGCCATAACTTATTAATGTAGAGCCATAATAATGTATATTCTTTTGCTTCATTAATTAATGCACAGATCATTTTTAGAGCATCTGTATATGCACTTGTAGGATAGAAATGGCCCAAAAATGGCAAATAAATGTTTATTCTCTATAAACTCTATGATTTCATCTTTCCCGAATTAGCATTACGGTAAGCAGAAGCAAGGCTAGCTATTAAACCTGGGTCTGTGGATCTGCGAAGTTCCTGCCTGAACATATTCATTATTTTGTGAATTTTTTCACAGCCTTTTATGCATGTAGCTGTTTTAGCATGCTATTGATTTTTCCTCTCCATTCATCTGCTAGTTAGCTCTTTCGCCGTGCCTTGGGCATCTGAAACTTGAGCGCTTGTGTCACTGGGATCCCAATTACCCGCCTGTGTCCGGGGTTCAAATGAAAGGTGTAATGCTTTAGCGTTAATGCGTATTGCTGTTGTAGCAAGAAACTGCATTCTCTACTTCGCTTTGTGTTTACATAAATTGGAGGCTGGCTCTGCATTTCCTTTTCTTTTTTTTTTAGCCTTTGGGAAATAAAAACCCCAGCTTTCTTTTAATCCGATGAAGTGACATGATAATTGCGTTGAAGAAGAACGACCTTAGACGCAGGAAGTGCAGGAAAAGTGCAGTTTGCGCACTCCTAATTATTTTTAAAGCGTATAAAGTGAGAAAAAATGTTAGATCGTGTATTTAACTGTGTAGGAAAAAATTCCAGACGGATTATATGGAAGCTCTGTATAGAAACTGCACAGGGATTGGTCATGTACTCCTCCTTAGTAACCGCCTGGTCAGAGTTACAATGGTTTATATATTAGGCTACTATCCTTCTATTTATTTTCTTATCCTATACGATGTCATAGGGAACGTGGAGACTATCCCAGGTGACTCAGGACATGATTTGGAGGAAACTTGGACACAATCACACACACTAAAACAATCACACACACACTAACACAATCGACAAACAATTTCAAGATGCCAACAATAGTTAGGAAATTTGTTTGTAAATGAGACCTGAGTGACGTAGCTGAACTTCTGAGGCACATCTGAGGAAATACTGAGGAACTTTAGAGCCAGATTTCCCACACACACACACAAAATGCTTTGGGATTAAATCTAAATACAAAGACAGATTTTTGGAGCACTAATCAGATCCAGTTACAGATATTGTCATTGTGTTACTCCCTTAAAGCTGCAGATTGTCAATCACTAATCAGGAATTCTAATCACAACTGCAATCCATCGTGTGTTTAGCGAAGCGCCAGGCGTCTCTTTTTAATCCGAGCGTAACAGCCGAACGAAAAAAAAAAGAGTTGTTTCTGAATCGTCAGTGTTTCTGAAATGCGTAAAATGTCTGTTGATGGCTCAGTTTTGCATCTTTGAAACACAATTCCTGGGGAAAATCCCCCCCCCCCAAAAAACTTGTTGGCCAAAGTTTTCCACCAGCCGACGTGATGTGTTTAGGGTTACGATGACATAGCGAATCAAATTAGAAGAAACATCTCACGACATGCTTCAGCTCAGAACCCAACAGTGTGTTCTACAAATGCAATGCAAAGTCCATCATACTAACGTGTGTGTGTGTGTTTTCTCAACTGCATCAATCAGCATGAGGTTTACATTAGCTATTATTACATGCTAAGCAACTTATTCCAGACGACTTTTCCCCCCTCAGTCCTTCATGATAGGATCTGCCAGAATCTCCACTTTAAAGCTCTGGATATTGGCTAAATTCACCACATTTCCTGCTGGAGCTCAGGCTCTTCCTGGGACTTCATGAGGTAGCAATTAGGCACACAGTGATGCAAAGAGCTGGAGAGTCGAATAAAAGAGGGTTCGGATCGGAAGAAAGATCTGCAATTTTATATTTCGAACAGGAATTTAAAAAATTAAATTAAATAAAAAATCAATCGATTAAGTAATCAAACAAACAAATAAATAAATAATCTCAAATTTCTTTGTCATTAATAAATAAAAAAATCACTAACAAAAAAGGCTTAATGAATATTCTTTATTAACATTAACTTGTTCATTTTTAAAATGATAAATGTAAAGAAAAAATCATGCATTATGTTAAGTGGTTTTTAAAAATGATATAACAACAAAAGAAAATCTATATCAGTATGAGTTTTATGTCAAAATATTTAAAAGAAAATTATTTTACCAATAACCAATTAGCAATTAACCTTTTTTTTTAAAAAATTAAAAACCTTTATTATTATTATTATTTGTATTATTATTATTATTATTATTATTATTATTATTATTATTAAAGGCTCATGGACTTTGATACAAACATACTGAATTGATTTTTAATATATTATTTATTTATTTATTTATTTATTTATTAATTAGAAACATAAACCAAAAAAACTCTACTGAATAGTCATGGGCTTTGATATAAATGTATTAAATTAGTTTCACTCATTAATTCACCTATATTTTTTTAAAAGCTTATATTTATAATCATGAAGAATCGTGGACTTCAATGAGGCTCTTTCTAAAAAAAATAATAATAATAATTATATTAAAAAAAATAATTACAGGCTTCGATCTGATAAATATAATAAACTTGCTTTTATCATTCAATTATCTTTAGTTTTATTAGAAACACTAAAACCTCTTTGTTTATCCTAAATTGTATAAATGTCCAAACATACAACAAAATCAGGTTAAAGACTAGTCATAGAATTTTTGGGGGCTGGAAACCCTTCATCATGTTTCCACATTAAGCACAGGAGGTCGTGCTGAAAAAGAAAAATGTCTCCGACTGACGCTGATGTCAACCAAGGCTTTGAGACGCTCTGTAAATCTCACGCTGCGATCTGTTTCCTTCGAGGGCCGAGTGCCACTCGTGGTGTTTCCCACTGTACTTTTACGCCTTTTCACTTTTCTCCTCGGTGAGAAGCGTTAGCCAGCCACTCTGCTTCTAATTCACTGTGGCCATGGCAACCGAGCGGCGAGAGCACAGCGGGTTACGTGCTAAAAATACGTGTACGTGTATCTGAAAGCACTCGGGATGAAAAAAAATAAATCAGAGGCAAGAAAAGCTCGGGACGAAGCGTACAATTATAAGTTGGGAGGAGGGTTCGGTGTGTGTGTGTTAAACCCGGTGCCATTCATCATGTTTCTGACTTCCTGAAGTTCTTCCGCATGACAAGGCCTGTGATGATGTTGTTTTTGCTCGAGAAAAGCAAATGAAGTCATGTCCCCAAACTTGTTTCTGATGAGAGTGAATTCAGCTCCTTCACCGCATGGGCTTTCATGTATTATTTACTTTGATAGGCTTTGTGTTTTCACAGGACCTTGACAGCGGTAAGTACCTGAGCCCCCGAGCTTATCGGATTTTTCCTGTAATGAGACCTTTGCCTGCGAATGAAACAGCATGTATGGCCAAATCTGTCAAATTACTTGACTGTAAATAATTCAAACTCAGCACGCCTAAAGGAAAGAACCAACTCTATGCAGTTCCTGAATTGATACACAGCTACCATCTTGCATTGTGTCTGTTTATTTTTTAGGTTTTTGATGCACAGAACAGAAGAAGGAGCAAACGGTTTGGTTGAAATGTTAAGCGTCGTCTGTGAGCCATGTTTGCACGTTACAGCTCCTCTCGAACGCATCCGCTGAGCGAGTCGCCTCTGGGTGAGATGTTTAAACATGCTGTAGGGTGTAGAGGAAGACAAATACCGAACATTTGTCTAGAGAAAAATATGTGAAAAATGTTTGATTTCCACATTCATGTCCAGTTTCTCTCGTTTCTTTATGTCCAGCATTCAACATTCCTGTCCATTTCTGTGCATTTCCAGGAAAACAGCATTTCTGTCCATTTCTATTTACACAGTTTTACAGATTAACTTAAAGAATGTCACATCATCTATTTTTTTATTTTTTTTTCAGTTATATCTAATGTTGTGGAAGAAAAGAAAATCAAAGCTGTGTCTCAAAAAGTGTTCTATACTATATGCTTTGTACTGTATACTGTTTTTTGTTTGTTTGTTTGTTTTTATGTTTTTACATTTTTTGTCTTATTTGTTATCCCCATTAAGCATTCACTTAAATAAATGTACAAATCAAAAAGAAAATTATACAAATGAAAAATAAAAACATAAAAAGAAAAAGAAATTTGTTTGGAAAATATGATCTGAAATTTAAAAATATTATATATATATATATATATATATATATATATGTGTGTGTTTATATATGTATATATAATATAAAATATCATTTTAATTTTAAAATTTAATTTTGTAAAATTTATTTTTTAACTTATTTGTAAGGACTGATTTATTATTATTACTATTATTATTATTACTATTATTTTTATTTATTTATTTTTTATTTATTTATTTTTTCTGCAGACTTTCTACAAAAATATCACATGTATCTCAATCCACTCCCTTGTTCACTAGCAGTCAAGTTGCTGATCAGGGAGTTAAGTGCTGTCCCTTCACTCCGTGAAAAAAATAAATAAATAAAATAAAATAAAATCCCACAATGCACCACAGAAACCAGAGCATTTTTGTTCACTTTTTTTTTTTTGTTCAGCTTCAGATGGCGGATGAAGTTGGTTATTTAGTTTCTTTGAGTGTAACGAAGTGTTTCTAATGAAATGTTTTTAAAAAATCCACTAGACTAGCCTATGATCCTGCTTGAAGTAGCATGACAGATACATGTTTGATTAAGTAAAGACATTTATGACTGGTGTCTGATGCAGAAATTCACCAGAAATTCATCAGTTTCCCAGTGTGTGAATCACAGTTTCCCAGTTAGTGCATCACACTCCTTAGCAGTGCCCTAATCTGTGTATATATATATATATACTTATTCACTACATAGGGAGCTCGAGAGCTGATTGAGACGCAGCCTAACGTGGTGAAAAGTGAAAGAAAAGACATTAAAAAGTGAACTCACTGAAACTGAAACGCCAACTTCATGATCCATATTTAGATCTCTCTCTGTCTCTCTCTCCTTTTTTTTCTACACAAAAATGTCGGTCCTGCCAGCATCCAGTATCACCCGTCGTCGACAGCCTCCCTCGGCTCCACGCCATAACTATCTGGATACACGTTTGCCAAAAGTGCCCACACATTTAAAGCTGACTTTGTTCCAGCGAAAGCGAGCCAGACCAAGAAGCTGAAAAAATCGCGCATTTGCATTTCATGAGATGAAGCTCTTCTGTAAACGCTTGCACTCGATTATATCTGGATATCTGGATCCACATTTGATCTTTTCCTTTCTGTGATATGTCACAAAAACCTCGGATTAAACGCTTACTGATCAATTATTTAAGGCTGCAAATGGAAGGATCACAAATTACTGGAAGAAAAGAGGAGAATTCGTATTAGTATAAATGTTTTACATTTATACATTTTGCTTTTCGGCGTTTTCTTCTGTGCTGGAAAAATTTCCTAAAAATGGAAAATAATTATAAGACTCTGATTTGTCTACAAAGAGCTGATTTGTGAGCGTATTGTCCTCGAAAATAATATTATACAACCTATACTTTATGATTCATATGTACTTTGCATCAGAAACGTTGCTGTGTTGTGTATAATTATAATTTTGGTTTAATTTTTGTGCCAAAAGACAGAGCTGTAGTACTACAGCCCGACATTATCAATGCAGACACACACTATAGATTTTATTTCATTCAGAGAACCAATGAGAAACCCAGTTTAGCTGGAAGCAACGGCTTTATCCGGAAGCCACCTTTCAGCTAATCACTACTAGAGAGAGGTTAAAGCTAGCACATGGTACATTCTTACAAATAGACCAACCCTGACATCTATTCTGCACTCTGAGGGATCATGGGATAGACCGATTCTTGCTACCTTTGGAGTTCTGAAGCTCTGGAGCTTTGGAGTTCGCTACCCCATGGCTTTCTGGGAAGACAGCGCTCAGCGTGTGCTTCAGAAAGATAATCAAATCAAATACTGCTCTGCGTTTAGCTCACAGCTTTGACTTGATGTGGCTGATCCCTGTGACACGGCGTTATAGGAGGAATCCGGAGGTTCGTTCATTCATTCATTCATTCATTCATTCATTCATTCATTCGTACGGGTTTAAAACAGCTGCCTGTGGGAGGGCAGCTCTAATCAGCAGGTGGCTTCAGTCTGGAAAGGGTTTAAGTGTCTCCCCTGTGACTCCAAAACAGTTACTTAACTCAATAAGAGCTCGGACTAAAAAGGAACAGAAAGGTGATTCGGGCTTTTGATGGGATGAACGGAAGACGGTTAGAGCTTCAAGTCGCTGCTCTTTGAGTTCTTAAGGAACTCGTTTGAGATGCTAATGAGGAAAGGTTGTTTGGCCTGGATAAAAAAGAATCAGAGGATGAGAACGTCAAGTCAAACCCTGCTTTTTATTTTAATGACTATAGATTTCGGTGGTTCAGCATTAATAAGAACAAAAAGAAGCCGTGAAGCTGATGAGACTTACGGCAATACATCTTACGCTAGAAGTCGTTTTATACACAGTAGCTACATCCCTCTATGCACTACACTATTTTGTAGCTTAAATGTTATGAGAACTATGGGAGATTATGGATCGGACGCTTCGTGCAGATTTGCTTGCATAGTGAAAAAAAGGGGGTGGGGCTACACTCATTCAAGAGTCTTAGAAATTAGTCCACGGACATGGTGCGATTGATTTTTCAATATTTTAAATTCATCGTGTTTTAATAACAATCATTGCCAATGTTATTTATATTGTGATGAATTGAATAATAATAAATTAAACCTTAACCTTTTTAATATCATGTGCTCTTCTTTAAAAAAATGATGATAATATGTTCTTACTACATATTATTTATTATTTAAGGCATAAAGTATGGATTTCTTTATTTTTTATTTTTTTTTTATTTTTATTTTTTTACAAAAACCCTTATGTAAAGCATCACTGCCATGTTTTTTTTTTAATATATATATATTTTTTTAAGACAAATAAGAAGCAAACTGATGTCCAGGCATCATCCAGTTTATCTTCTACTCCACAGTAAAAGGTATAATTTGATGTTTTGGCTTGTGGATCTGTCACGACTGTCCTGAGAGCACCTCATTTACTACAAACTGTGATCAATAACACTGCAAATGGAAAAATCCATCAGACGAAAAAAGGGACGGTGTGAATGTCAATGAGCTCGCTGCTGAAGCACCGAACCGAGCTAACGGGGTAACATGAGTCCAGGACACCACTATACCGCTGAATGAAGTGTCGTAGTGATCCGGAGACTAATCACGATAAAATGTCTGATACAATTAGCAAAGGTTGTACTAATGTCTCTGTTAGATTTCATTCAAATGTTATTAGGTGTTATTTTATTCGTGGAATATTTTGGAATTATTTGATATCACATCCATCATTCGAGTCTTGAATTCATTGATATGATGGCATTTCTTTGAGAGTCTCCAGTGTCAGCACTTTGTAACAAGATACATCATTTTCTCTAACAAATTAGTTACAACTGTGGGTAAAATTGATTTGAATATAAACGAATCATGTGCAAAAGTGACACATGCATCTGAATGAATCGTGAGTAAAAAAATATATATATATATATATGACTCATCCAAATGACTCATCAAGCAAAAATTATACATGAATTTCAATGAATCATGGTCAAAATGACACATGTATCCGAATGAATCATGGGTAAAATTAACTCGTGAATGTAAATGAATCAGTTCACAAATGAATAAATCCGAATATGAATAAATCGTGCAAAAATGACACATGCATTTGAATGAATCATTGCAAAAATGACTCATGCATATGAATGAATCACTTTAAAAATGATACATGCATGTAAATGAATCACTTTAAAAATGACACATGCATGTAAATGAATCACTTTAAAAATGACACATGCATGTAAATGAATCACTGTGACAAATGTATATAAATGAATCATGGGTAAAAATGACACGTGAATGTAAATGAATCATGTGAAGAAAAAAAGTATCATGGAAATATAATTAAAATGTTTGTGAAAATCACGTGGAAATGAATGATTCATGCAAAAGAAACGACAAATGAATAGAAAAGAATTGTGTGGAAAAATAAATTAATCCAAAATGTGAAATGAATTAATACAATGTCTGAAAAATGACACATATATATGAATGAATCATGGATAAACAATAACGGTTAAGAGAGCTCCTTATGAACATTCTGTAAGAATTAGCACGTGACATTTAAGGTTAGGGTTTTGCAAGTTTAGCGATTATAGGATCAGGAAAAAACGCTGAAGTCCAGCACCACAAATGACCTCATTTAAAAAACAACAACAATTCCGGGTGGTGAAGTTCATGTCTGGGTTTGACCTGCTCAACTCTTGTTTCAGCTGCTTCTCGCTGACATGTGAGATACCGCAGGGCCACACAGGTCCACACAGTTAATGCAGAGCTTTATGATACCAAAACCCCCAGAGCGAGCTTTTGCTTTCCCATGATCCTCTCTTTTAGAAAGACTGCCACGTCTGTCATCATTACTAACCACAGACCTCATGCATCTTACTGATCTTTAAGTGATTGCACACCGCTGTTACAAGCTGTACACAATTAAACTATAATTAACACCATCTTCCTCGTGTTATTTTGCCAATGATGACATGTATTTGTTAATTAAGGAATAACATGCTGTACGTATTTATTTATTTATTTATTTATTTATAGTTCTAGTTTAATGTTAATTTGAGACCCTTCTAACGTACACACACTAGACGCTAGGGTATATAGTGCATGGTGTAAGTGCATAGTATGTCATTTTGACTAGTCGATCCATTCGCCGGCCTTGATTTTTAAATTTGCAGTCATATTCACGTCATTGTTGTACATGATTCACTCGTACGCATGTGGGATTGTTGCACATGATTCATCTCTATGCATGTGTCATTTTTGCACATGATTCATCTCTATGCATGTGCCATTTTTACCCATGATTCATTCTGTTGCATGTGTCATGTTTCAAATGATTCATTCGTATACTTGTGTCATTTCAGCACATGATTCATTTTGATGCATGTGTCATTTTTACAAATGATTCATTCGTATGCACGTACCATTTATGAAAATGATTCATTCGTATACATACAGCATTTTTGTACATGATGCATTCGTATGAACGTGTCATTTTTGCACATGATTCATTCTGATGCATGTGTCATGTTTCAAATGATTCATTTAGACAGGTGTCATTGTTACCCATGATTCATTCGTATATACATGTGTCGTTTCTGCACATGATTCATTCTGTTGCATGTGTCATGTTTCAAATGATTCATTAATGTGCATGTGTCATTGTTACCAATGATTCATTCGTATGCTTGTGTCATTTCAGCACATGATTCATTTTGATGCATGTGTCATTTTTGCACATGATTCATTCTGATGCATGTGTCATGTTTCAAATGATTCATTTAGACACATGTGTCATTGTTACCCATGATTCATTCGTATACTTGTGTCATTTTGGCACATGATTCATTCTGATGCATGTGTCATTTTTGCAGATGATTCATTCGTATGCTTGTGCTATTTAGGAAAATGATTATACACTATATTGCCAAAAGTATTCGCTCACCCATCCAAATAATCAGAATCAGGTGTTCCAATCACTTCCATGGCCACAGGTGTATAAAATCAAGCACCTAGGCATGTAGACTGTTTTTACAAACATTTGTGAAAGAATGGGTCGCTCTCAGGAGCTCAGTGAATTCCAGCGTGGAACTGTGATAGGATGCCACCTGTGCAACAAATCCAGTCGTGAAATTTCCTCGCTCCTAAATATTCCACAGTCAACTGTCAGCTGTATTATAAGAACGTGGAAGTGTTTGGGAACGACAGCAACTCAGCCACGAAGTGGTAGGCCACGTAAACTGACGGAGCGGGGTCAGCGGATGCTGAGGCACATAGTACGAAGGGGTCACCAACTTTCTGCAGAGTCAATCGCTACAGACCTCCAAACTTCATGTGGCCTTCAGATTAGCTCAAGAACAGTGCGCAGAGAGCTTCATGGAATGGGTTTCCATGGCCGAGCAGCTGCATCCAAGCCATACATCACCAAGTGCAATGCAAAGCGTCGGATGCAGTGGTGTAAAGCACGGCGCCACTGGACTCTAGAGCAGTGGAGACGCGTTCTCTGGAGTGACGAATCGCGCTTCTCCATCTGGCAATCTGATGGACGAGTCTGGGTTTGGCGGTTGCCAGGAGAACGGTACTTGTCTGACTGCATTGTGCCAAGTGTAAAGTTTGGTGGAGGGGGGATTATGGTGTGGGGTTGTTTTTCAGGAGCTGGGCTTGGCCCCTTAGTTCCAGTGAAAGGAACTCTGAATGCTTCAGCATACCAAGACATTTTGGACAATTCCATGCTCCCAACTTTGTGGGAACAGTTTGGAGCTGGCCCCTTCCTGTTCCAACATGACTGTGCACCAGTGCACAAAGCAAGGTCCATAAAGACATGGATGACAGAGTCTGGTGTGGATGAACTTGACTGGCCTGCACAGAGTCCTGACCTCAACCTGATAGAACACCTTTGGGATGAATTAGAGCGGAGACTGAGAGCCAGGCCTTCTCGTCCAACATCAGTGTGTTATCTCACAAATGCGCTTCTAGAAGAATGGTCAAAAATTCCCATAAACACACTCCTAAACCTTGTGGACAGCCTTCCCAGAAGAGTTGAAGCTGTTATAGCTGCAAAGGCTGGACCGACGTCATATTGAACCCTATGGATTAGGAATGGGATGTCACTTAAGTTCATATGTGAGTCAAGGCAGGTGAGCGAATACTTTTGGCAATATAGTGTATATATCTCATTTTTGCTCATGATTCGTTCGTATGAATGTGTCATTTTTGCAAATGATTCATTCTGATGCATATGTAATTTTTCAAAGGATTCATTAGTGTGCATGTGTCATTGTTGCCAATGATCAATTCGTATACTTGCGTCTTTTCGGCACTTGATTCATTCTGTTGAATGTGCTATTCATTAAAATGATTCATTCGTATATTCATTCATTTTTGCACATGATTCGTCCGTATGAATGTGTCATTTTTGCAAATGATTCATTCACATACAAATGTCATTTTTGCAAATGATTCATTCATATGCACGTGCCGTTTTACAGTGTCATTATAAGCCAATTTTTGTAACTAGCTTGTTACGGGTGGGGGGAAAAAGATTGAGATTAAACCTAGCCTAAGACTACAACAATAGCATTTTCAGTAGACAATCCTGCTTAGCAGGGTTCATTAGTCTAGGACCGGGCTTTACTCCAGAGATTAGTTTTAGGAAATCCTAGCTAAAAGGGTTTTTTTTAAAAAACTCTAGTTAACTACTTAGCTACTATCAAGAATTCTTTTCTTGAATTAGTTAGCTACTTAGCTACTGTGAAGAATTCAAGAAAATGTCAGAATCGTCACCACGTTCAGATTTCCAGCTAAAAATCAATCTTAAAACGTAACAATTTCTTCACCTTTTGAAAGGCTTAATTTCTCCATTGACCTAAATTGGGAAAGCGACAGGGAACGGGAGGAAAAAACTTCTCGAAAGCATCCGCGTAGAGTTCAAACGGACATGGCCTCGGTTTCTTCGCTAATTATCTGCTAAATCTTCTACCGCTAACGTTTACTTTAGCGCAGCTGCCTGTTAAGACAAGGCATCGACAGAAAGCATGCTTGGAAAAACAAGCTCAGTTGTGGAGGGCAGCGGCCGGTCAGAGTGTGTTGTGTCTGCTGTTGAAAGAGATCTCTGAGTCTGGTGTGTGATCCAGCGTCACTATCGGCAGGCAGCAGGGCGCTTTAATCCCCTGCCGGGCAGCGGGCGCTGCGTCCTGGCACTGCGGGCACCGCTGGCAGCCCATCACAGGTCCTTTTCTGAGATGTCTGAGAGGAGAGCGCACACCCCCGGGCAGCACTGAACTCCTGACCTACGGGCTGTCCCGGAGACGAGTCCTAGTGCCGCTTTAATCCCTTTAATCCCTCTCACAAAGAAGGTAGCTGAACAAAAAAGAAAAAAAGTGGGGCGAGAACTCCAAAGCTTCTTGTCTTTCTCAGCTTGGTGTGATAAAACAGCTATCGATTTGAGGACAGTGTGTGCGGACGAGGACGTAAGGACGAGGGGGTCACTTAGAGAGCGTGAAGTAAAAAAAAATGTTTAAATGAGACAAGGAAGACAGAGCAGGATCCGAAACTTTTTTGTGGTTTGGACAGCGATTATTTGCCATCTGTTCGATTGTCTGTGTGCGTTTTTTTGTGTAAAAGAAGCTCATAGCCACTGGGAGTAGCGCAAAACATGCTGGGAAAGGGTGCAACCGAGCTAATCCTCCTCACACACACACACTTACTTTGTCACCAGAGCTAATTGATTCCGAAACGACTCCTCCGTGTTTGGAGAGCTTTTAGCGCAGAACAGAATGCTACCCGTTAACTACACGTCAGTCAGATTCCTTCCTTTTCCTGTACTGTTTATAAGATTCTCCAAAACATAGCATAGATTGAGAGAAGCGAATTGGACTTCCTTTCCTTTTTTTTTTTGTTCCTTTCATCATACTCGTCTCTCAAGACATATTCAATGAAACCTCGTTCAAAAGCCAGCAGGCAGAAAAAAGGAGATTATGCTAGTTCCTCGGAGGATCGTCCCTCCTGCCAGACGTCCCCTGCTCTCGCTTCTCTCTCTCTCTTCTCATCTCATCTTTTCTCTTCTCTTCTCTTCTTTAGCCAGAGCCAGCCACTGATTCGCCTGTCAGAAATATTTCCTTACATCTCAATTTGCAAATGAGAGCACGCCTTTCTCGCACACCGGGCATGCCGCCTAGACAGATGTAGGCTAATCTTTCAGTCAATATTGGGTTTGTTTATTCAGATCTAGGGAATATTTAGCGTATTGTATAATGCCGTGTGAATATACATATATATGTATTAATGGCACGGTATCATCACCATCGGTCATCAAGGCCCAGATGTTTTTATTACTCATCTTTGTATCGTAAACACTATGAATATTATATATGTTAAAGTGTATTAAGCAGTTACGAGTCGCAAGAGTGAATATAGTGAGTCTGGAGCCTGGGAGGAAATGACACATGAACATGAGTGAATCATGTGCAAAAATGACACATGGACATGAGCGAATCAAGTGCAAAAGTGACACATGAACATGAGTGAATCAAGTGCAAAAATGACACATGGACATGAGCAAATCAAGTGCAAAAGCGACACATGAACATGAGTGAATCAAGTGCAAAAGCGACACATGAGCATGAGTGAATCAAGTGCAAAAGAGACACATGAACATGAGTGAATCATGTGGAAAAGAGACACATGAACAGTAGTAAATCATGTGGAAAAGAGATACATGAACAAGGGTGAATCAAGTGCAAAAGAGATACATGAACCAGGGTGAATCAAGTGCAAAAGAGATACATGAACCAGGGTGAATCAAGTGCAAAAGAGAAACATGAACAAGGGTGAATCAAATGCAAAAGCGACACATGAGCATGAGTGAATCAAGTGCAAAAGTGACACATGGACATGTGTGAATCAAGTGCAAAAGCGACACATGAACATGAGTGAATCAAGTGCAAAAGTGACACATGGACATGAGTGAATCAAGTGCAAAAGAGACACATGAACATGAGTGAATCATGTGGAAAAGAGACACATGAACAGTAGTAAATCATGTGGAAAAGAGATACATGAACCAGGGTGAATCAAGTGCAAAAGAGAAACATGAACTAGGGTGAATCAAGTGCAAAAGAGATACATGAACAAGGGTGAATCAAGTGCAAAAGAGATACATGAACAAGGGTGAATCAAGTGCAAAAGAGATACATGAACATGAGTGAATCAAGTGCAAAAGAGATACATGAACATGAGTGAATCATGTGGAAAAGAGACACATTGATATGAGGAAATCAAGTGCAAAAGAGATACATGGATATGAGTGAATCAAGTACAAAAGAGATACATAAATATGAGTGAATCAAGTGCAAAAGAGATACATAAATATGAGTGAATCAAGTGCAAAAGAGATACATGGATATGAGTGAATCAAGTACAAAAGAGATACATAAATATGAGTGAATCAAGTGCAAAAGAGATACATAAATACGAGTGAATCAAGTGCAAAAGAGATACATAAATATGAGTGAATCAAGTGCAAAAGAGATACATGGATATGAGTGAATCAAGTACAAAAGAGATACATAAATATGAGTGAATCAAGTGCAAAAGAGATACATAAATATGAGTGAATCAAGTGCAAAAGAGATACATGGATAGTAGTAAATCATGTGGAAAAGAGACACATTGATATGAGGGAATCAAGTGCAAAAGAGATACATGAACATGGGTGAATCAAGTGCAAAAGAGAAACATGAACATGGGTGAATCAAGTGCAAAAGAGATACATGAACAAGGGTGAATCAAGTGCAAAAGAGATACATGAACAAGGGTGAATCAAGTGCAAAAGAGATACATGAACAAGGGTGAATCAAGTGCAAAAGAGATACATGAACAAGGGTGAATCAAGTGCAAAAGAGATACATGAACAAGGGTGAATCAAGTGCAAAAGAGATACATGAACATGAGTGAATCATGTGGAAAAGAGACACATTGATATGAGGAAATCAAGTGCAAAAGAGATACATAAATATGAGTGAATCAAGTACAAAAGAGATACATGGATATGAGTGAATCAAGTGCAAAAGAGATACATAAATATGAGTGAATCAAGTGCAAAAGAGATACATGGATATGAGTGAATCAAGTGCAAAAGATACACATTGATATGAGGACTTCATGTGCCAAAGTGATTCATGGACATGAGTGAATCAAGTGAAATGTGATACATGGACATGAGTGAATCAAGTGCAAAAGTGACACATGAACAGTAGTAAATCATGTGGAAAAGAGACACATTGATATAAGGGAATCAAGTGCAAAAGAGATACATGAACAAGGGTGAATCAAGTGCAAAAGAGATACATGGATATGAGTGAATCATTTGCAAAAGCAACACATGAACATGAGTGAATCATTTGCAAAAATGACACCTGGACATGAGTGAATCATGTGCAAAAGCGACACATGAACATGAGTGAATCATGTGCAAAAATGACACATGGACATGAGCAAATCAAGTGCAAAAGCAACACATGAACATGAGTGAATCAAGTGCAAACGCGACACATGAGCATGAGTGAATCAAGTGCAAAAGCGACACATGAACATGAGTGAATCAAGTGCAAAAGTGACACATGAACAGGAGTGAATCAAGTGCAAAAGTGACACATGAACATGAGTGAATCATGTGGAAAAGAGACACATTGATATGAGGAAATCAAGTTCAAAAGAGACACATTGATATGAGTAAATCCAGTGCAAAAGAGATACATAAATGAGTGAATCAAGTGCAAAGATGACACCTGGACATGAGTGAATCATTTGCAAAAGCAACACATGAACATGAGTGAATCATTTGCAAAAATGACACCTGGACATGAGTGAATCATGTGCAAAAGCGACACCTGGACATGAGTGAATCATGTGCAAAAATGACACATGAACATGAGTGAATCATGTGCAAAAGCAACACATGAACATGAGTGAATCAAGTGCAAAGATGACACCTGGACATGAGTGAATCATTTGCAAAAGCAACACATGAACATGAGTGGATCATTTGCAAAAGCAACACATGAACATGAGTGAATCATGTGCAAAAGCAACACATGAACATGAGTGAATCATTTGCAAAAATGACACATGAACATGAGTGAATCATGTGCAAAAGCAACACATGAACATGAGTGAATCAAGTGCAAAGATGACACCTGGACATGAGTGAATCATTTGCAAAAGCAACACATGAACATGAGTGAATCATTTGCAAAAATGACACATGGACATGAGTGAATCATGTGCAAAAGCGACACATGAACATGAGTGAATCATGTGCAAAAATGACACATGAACATGAGTGAATCATGTGCAAAAGCAACACATGAACATGAGTGAATCAAGTGCAAAAGCGACACCTGGACATGAGTCAATCATGTGCAAAAGCGACACATAAATATGAGTGAATCATGCAAAAATGACACATGGACATGAGCAAATCAAGTGCAAAAGCAACACATGAACATGAGTGAATCAAGTGCAAAAGCGACACATGAGCATGAGTGAATCAAGTGCAAAAGCGACACATGAACATGAGTGAATCAAGTGCAAAAGCGACACATGAACATGAGTGAATCAAGTGCAAAAGTGACACATGAACATGAGTGAATCAAGTGCAAAAGAGATACATAAATATGAGTGAATCAAGTGCAAAAGAGATACATGGATAGTAGTAAATCATGTGGAAAAGAGACACATTGATATGAGGGAATCAAGTGCAAAAGAGATACATGAACATGGGTGAATCAAGTGCAAAAGAGAAACATGAACGTGGGTGAATCAAGTGCAAACGTGATACATGGACATGAGTGAATCAAGTGCAAAAGTGACACATGAACAGTAGTAAATCATGTGGAAAAGTGACACATGAACAGTAGTAAATCATGTGGAAAAGAGACACACTGATATAAGGGAATCAAGTGCAAAAGAGATACATGAACAAGGGTGAATCAAGTGCAAAAGATACATGAACAAGGGTGAATCATGTGGAAAAGAGACACATTGATATGAGGAAATCAAGTGCAAAAGAGATACATAAATATGAGTGAATCAAGTGCAAAAGAGATACATGGATATGAGTGAATCAAGTGCAAAAGAGATACATAAATATGAGTGAATCATGTGCAAAAGAGATACATAAATATGAGTGAATCAAGTGCAAAAGAGATACATAAATATGAGTGAATCATGTGCAAAAGAGATACATAAATATGAGTGAATCAAGTGCAAAAGAGATACATGGATATGAGTGAATCAAGTGCAAAAGAGATACATAAATATGAGTGAATCAAGTGCAAAAGAGATACATAAGTATGAGTGAATCAAGTGCAAAAGAGATACATAAATATGAGTGAATCAAGTGCAAAAGAGATACATAAATATGAGTGAATCAAGTGCAAAAGAGATACATGAACAGTAGTAAATCATGTGGAAAAGAGACACATTGATATGAGGGAATCAAGTGCAAAAGAGATACATGAACATGGGTGAATCAAGTGCAAAAGAGATACATGAACAAGGGTGAATCAAGTGCAAAGATGACACCTGGACATGAGTGAATCATTTGCAAAAGCAACACATGAACATGAGTGAATCATGTGCAAAGATGCCACCTGGACATGAGTGGATCATTTGCAAAAGCAACACATGAACATGAGTGAATCATGTGCAAAGATGCCACCTGGACATGAGTGGATCATTTGCAAAAGCAACACATGAACATGAGTGAATCATGTGCAAAGATGCCACCTGGACATGAGTGGATCATTTGCAAAAGCAACACATGAACATGAGTGAATCATGTGCAAAAATGACACCTGGACATGAGTGAATCATGTGCAAAAGCGACCCATGAACATGAGTGAATCTTTTGCAAAAGCGACACATGGACATGAGTGAATCAAGTGCAAAAGCGACACATGGACATGAGTGAATCATTTGCAAAAGCGACACATGGACATGAATGAATCAAGTGCAAAAGCGACCCATGAACATGAGTGAATCATTTGCAAAAGCGACACATGGACATGAGTGAATCAAGTGCAAAAGCGACACATGGACATGAGTGAATCAAGTACAAAAGCAACACATGAACATGAGTGAATCATGTGGAAAAGAGACACATGGACATGAGTGAATCATATGCAAAAATGACACATGAGCATCAGAGAATCAAGTGCAAAAAGTGCAAAAGTGAGACGTGGACATGAATGATTCATGTTTAAAAGAGACACATGAACATAAACAAATCAAGTGCAAAAGAGACACATGGACATGAGTGAATTATGTGGAAAAAAGACACATGGACACGAGTGAATCATGTGCAAAAGTAACACATGAATATGAATGAATCATATGCAGAAATGATACATACATCTAAATGAATTATCTGCAAAATTAGCCCACAAATATGAATCAAAAATGTGCAAAAATGACACATGAATATGAATGATTCATGTGCAAAACGCACATTTAAATAAATAAAAAAATTAATGTGAAAATAATGTGAATATAATTCATGTATGATGCGAATCGTGTGAAATTCAAGTATAAAAACGAATGATGCATGTGAACAAAATGACGCATGCCTCTGAATGAATCGTGTTCAAAAAGGCGTCACTTGAAAATAATCGAGTCGTGAAAATCGAATGTGGTAAACAAATCAATCACGTGAAAGAAAAAGACACATGAATTTAAATGAATCATAATGTGAAATGAATCTAGTGTTAAATCAATATTAAACAAACGTCTCCTTACGGAAAAAGTCCACTTTCCATTTAACTTCCATTTCATAATGAAAGCTGCAGGCAATGAGGCGCAAGTAAATTCCTTTGAAGAGGAAAGGGTTCACCTCTTGAACTGCGCATTATTCAGCTCATTTGCTATTTTTACTCACTAAAAAAAATGTGCATGTTCATTGACTAGGAGCTCATTCACGCGTCCACAGGATGCTTTAACGAATCGGACAAAACACCAAATCAGCATCGCAAGCTGGAAACAACTGCGAACCATTTTAATCCGTTGGCATTGTGTTGGAAATATCACATGCAGCTGTGTTTTGTGTTATTCTGAATTGGACGTGGATCCCATTCTCTGTGGATAATTGTCTGAAAGATCAAGGGGAGAAACAGAGG
Organism: Hemibagrus wyckioides; assembly: GCF_019097595.1. Taxonomy (NCBI): domain Eukaryota; kingdom Metazoa; phylum Chordata; class Actinopteri; order Siluriformes; family Bagridae; genus Hemibagrus; species Hemibagrus wyckioides. The sequence goes on along the minus strand of NC_080715.1, from coordinate 39,275,713 downwards.
AAAGAGGGAAAAAAGTAGGGAGAGAAACTCATTTAGAAGCATCTCTCAAAGTGATTCATCTCCTAAATCCCGGTGTTAGAGTCGAGTTTAAAAAATGGCGACTACGGATTAAATCGAAGGCCGGCTTTGAGCAGGGAACGTGAGGGCTGAATAGATGGACCTTTTGCTTTTAAAGTTCACAAAAGAAAAGATTCAGCTTTAAAGATAATAACGCGGCCGTATTAGCATTCGACGCAACCTTGAAAGCCATTGTGCAAGCTGACTGCTAAGCTCATTCCAGAAGGTTAGCTCATATATCTCGTAATTGAAAAATGCATATAGGTACCAGTGCATTTGAGCTCGAGACGCCTTTTCAGGATGCAGCTCTTTTGTGAGCGACTTAAGCAGGTTGCACTGTTCCTGACCCATTAAAATTTGGCCATGGATACGAAACCGGGTCACAAAACCAACAGCTTGCAACAAATATTAGGCCAAATATTAACTCGGTGAAAAATAGTTAAACAAATTTAAAATTCTTTATAATTAATATGTGATCATGACATGTAACACAGTATTATTTACTGACTGCTGTATGTAGGATTTAGCCTTTGCTTAATAGTATAATAGAAATACTTCCATGCAGCGGCGTTTTAATCTTTTAACAAGTCCAGCTTTCTCAGATCATCATCTGCTCAAACAAGTCAGCATCTGACACTTCAATTTTCTTGATTATAGCATCATCGATATCATCACCCTGTAGATCGCCAACGACAGAAGTCGAGTCTCTGCCATAACTGATTTGTCTAGCTGATCTCAAATGTATAACAACACGAATATATTCCATTCATTTCAGGATGGAAGACAAAAAAAAATGCCTGGACCCCTAAAACACACTCCGTTCCACACAATCTCTGTATATAGATGATGTATGGAGATGAGTTTTTGTGAGAAAGAATGAAAAAAAGAAAGTTTTCCTGACCCTTCAGTGAACTCTGCAGTTACACAAACTGTGTGGCATCTTAATTTGAAATGCTTGGATGCTGTGTGTGCTAATTTGGAATGTGTTGGCGTTGCTGACTATAAGCTGGCGTGCTTTTCCTGTTTGCGTTCAAAGGCCTCCGTCAGACAAGATGAGCCATGGGCAGAATGTCTCAGACGTTTCAGTATCTGGTTTTTGCAATGCTCTAGAGATGAAAGGTTTTCATTAATGGGAAATAAGGCAAAGAAGATTAAATATTAAGGGAGACTGTCTCATAACAAATGAGGAGCAAGTACAGGCGCATAAAGCAATGCTTAACACAAAATTGCAAGCGTGGATAACCATGAATAAAGCTACTAAGAATCAGGTCACGTAACCTCTTTATACGAAACAACTGTGATTTATAGAAAATAAGGCTAAAGGTACCACAGCTCAATATAAGTGCTCCAGGCATCCATCAGCTTCCTATAGATTTGTTTGGGTTTTCTTTCTAACTCCAGCTTTGCTTGACCTACTAGCCTCCAAAATTTCATGCTTTAACTCCCAACATACCTGATCCAGCTCACAACGAAGCTTTTCCCAAGTTGGGTCAGGCGTGTAGGGAGCAGGACAACCTTGAAACTGTGCAGGACAGCAGTAAAGCTTCTACAGCATGGTTTCTTTTTGCAGTTTCAAATAATTGCAACATCCAGTCTCAGAAGGCAGAAACGCATAATCATAAATACGCTGAATCTTGTGGACTTATTAATACTTGTATTCTGTTTGTGTCGGCAGGCAGAATTGTACACCTTACAGGAAGCTAAATGACTTTCATTCTGAATGCGCGCAAATACTTTTACAAGTGTCAAATAGTCGTCGGTACTCACTGTGGTTGGTGAATGAGACCTTGAAATGACACATTCTTGAACAGAGGCAGCTTTAGAGTTGTAGCACAGCTTGGTCTCGCTTTTCTTCACCAGACGCAAAGCATTCTTGCTTTCTGAAGGAACATAGAGTAAGAGAAAGTAGAAAAAAAATCATACAGTCTAGATTCAGATCATACACCATGCATTGTATTGCGTTATATTAATCACATTACTATTTAGTACTGATAGCAGAATCAGATTAGACCAATTAGGGCATATTAGCGCACCTATCCAGGGTGTCCCCCACCTTCTGCCCTGAGTTCCTTGGCATAGGCCCCAGGTTCCGGATGAGACAATCCACTATTGCTGGCTACACCATTTTATGCCCAATTTTCCCCCTCTAGTGATCGTGGAGGCATGACCCAATTCGAGGCTTGTCTCAACCAGATATTTATCTAAATAATCTTCAAGGATGTGGTGTAAAAATGATTATTATACTACTCCTGATCGAGTCAGAGCCTCCACTATCTCAAATTGTAAATATCCTGAACAGATCAGGCTCTGACGGAATACCCAAACTAGCCAATAAGAGTAGGCAGCCTCGGAAGCGTCACCAATCGGATGTGGTGTACTTTTACAGCTAACAAACATGGCAGCGTATCACAACATAACCCAAGCCAAATGGAGTATTAAAAATTCTTGTATTATGGCAACAACTCAAGTGTCTTTTTAATGTATTGTGGTTAAGGTGTTGGATCAAATCCCAGGTCCACCAAGTTGCCACTGATGGGCCATGGAGCACGGCCCTTAATGCTCAATTGTATAAATTGAGTTAAAACTGTAAGTCGCTCTGGATAAGAGCATCTGCCAAATGCCAGACATGTGAATGTAAACGATAGAGCCGACAAGGAAAAGGTGTGGAATTGCCAAAGAAAAAACTTTACTACAGACAGCAGATATGTGGTCTCTCAGTCTGGTTGATTATAGGATTATAATGTTAAAAATTGGTTAAAACTGTCCTTATCTCTATGAATCCACAGGTTTTTAGAAATCGCTGAAGATTTGAAAAGCATCTAGACTTGAAGAAGGGTGAGACCAAGTAAACATTAGAAGTCCATGTCCTAAAAATAGTTTACAGCCAAGACTCACCCTTGCCTTAGGCTGACTTCACGCCTAAGGAAAAGGGTGAGTCTTGGCTGTAAACTATTTTTAGGGCATGGACTTCTAATATTGACTAGGTCTTCCCCTTCTTCAAGTCATACATGTAAAAGAAAACATTTTCACTGAGATCTGATCTTGCTAGTACTGGTCTATGGATCAGAGGTCTGGACACTGCTCAAGAACAAGAGACAAGAGAGGTCTTCCAGATGCAATGCTTGCAACTCATCCTGGGAGTTTCCTCTACACAGTTGCCTTTGAAACAAGACCATCAAATTTAGATGCTGCCAGCAGCCCATGAACAAGAAAGAAATCCAGAGACAAAGTTTTTGAAAGTCCAACCACATGTGCAGGATGAATGCCAGCTGGATAGCCTACAGACTTCGCTCAAGGCAGCGGCCCACACAGTTGATGTGGACCATGCAAGTAAAAAAAATATATATATATATATATACATATCTGAGGGATTGAAGACCAATATCATGAATATATTATCAAGTGCTTTTATGCTTGGACCCCTAAAACTCTCAAAGAAGTCAGGAACGTTGCCCTTGTGTACCAAGCATGGAGAAACAGAAGTGTTAGTTTAAAATGGACTTTATGCAGTATGGTCCATCAATAACATCTATGGCTTTGCTTACAGTGGCTTGAACAATGACATTTGCAGATCCCAATGGTGCTGGAGTGACAGGAAGTACAGATTTAGAGGTTTAAATTAGATACCAATTAACTAATAAAAAGGTCTTTAGCAGTCTTTAGTAGTCATTTCCTTTTAAATGTGGGCAAAGTGTAGTTCAGGGTTATATCACTGGGTATTGCAGAGGTTTGTGTGTGTGTGTGCGGATGTGTGTGTGTGTCTTGAAGTGCTGTATGATTTGTGATGCATTAGTCTTGCTCATTATCCAATAAAACTACAGCAAAGTGTAACATGCTAAAAGGCTGTTTGTACAACCCATGTGAACTTTTGTACCCCAAATCTCCACCACCCAAGCATGCAGACCTTTCCATCTTTGCTAAGCATCATGGGATATCTAAGTACTGATGAGAATTAGTGAAGAAGCATGGGCTGAATTAAGGGGCAGGGCGGCAATCGACTCAGCATGGCAAACACATCGACTTCGCGGCTGAAGATTGTAGTAGCATAAAAGCAGTGTTAAATTGATTGCTAAATTGATATTGACCCCGAAGCAGAATACTGAAGTAGAATTCAAGCATTTGCCTGGGGGTTAAAGGTGCATTTTGTAAATGCAATAATCATTTGCTTTCAAAAATACCTTTGTGATTTGCAATATTGCCATGCCGTGGAAGGACCTTGTTCAAGAACACTATTGATTTAAACATGTTTCATTTTTTTTCCTTGATCCATGCCTTCCTGTGCCTTAAGGGCTGGTGGCTTAAGCTGAGCTGTACCTGTGGCTTAAAGGGAATGTGATAGGAGTTGGTACAAGTTGCCTTCAGGTCTCTGGGAAATATCTTGCACTTGTTTCTGGTCAGTTGATTGAAATTCAAACCATGGGTACACCTTCTCTCAAGAGAAATTGATAGTCCTAGACCAGGTATGGGGAAGGTTTTTTGATGTGGTGAGTGGAGGTGGGTTTCGGTGTACCTGAGGCATTTTGAGTGATCAGATGTGCATTGAAATCCATTCGTCAAATCCGTTATGTACTTGCAGCAGCCTACAGGATTGTAACCAGTCTGGCTTCAAAGTGACAACAACCTTTCTGGCTTTTACTAAGAAGCTTCATACTAACAAACTATCAACTCAATTCTTGGTCATCTTTTCCATTTATACCTTCTTGTTCGGTGTAATAGCCCTACATGATTTTTCATGCTTTGCTAATGGCACTCATCCCACCCTTTCCCTTTCCTCCCTTGCACATCTCAGCATGTCTCATTATCGATGACAATTCATCACTTTATACTAAATCCTAGCAAGACTATGATTAAGTTGTTGCGTATCCCTGGAGATGCACCCTGATGTCTCAGATCACACCATCTGACAGGGTAGTTCCAGGCAACCAACTATCCTTCACTGCTTGTACTGCTCACTTGATTCATTATATCATTAGTAGAATCTGTGCATTTCACTCAAATACTTGTTCAGACCCTTTGCCATCTTGAGACAGGAACTCAGAGAAAGACCTACAACTCACTCATAGCAGGCCTACCACCAGAATTCAGTTATATACAGCCATGTACTTTTTAAAATCTCCACAAATACTCCACAATCAACCTTTTGCTGTGTTTCCTCCACATGCCCCTTCCCTCCTGCAGCTCACTGAATTAGATTTAAAACACTGACGCTTGCTTTCAAAGCCAAAAACAGACCCCCACCTACCTGCAAGCATTTATCAAGTCCCGCTCTGCACCGTATTCCTTTTGAGGTAGCACGGCTTGACTCGACTCAATCCACCATCCATCAAGATACAAGAAAGGCCTGCATCAAAACTTTTCTCTGTACTGCCACCTAGGCAGAAGAATAAACTTTCCACTGGCTGGACCCACCAACCTTCAAGACACCCTCAAGGAAGACCGGCACTAAGACTTTTCTGTAAGCTGCCACCCAGGTGGTAGAATTAATATACCCCTGGCTGACTTTACAGCTGAGTCTTGAATGACTGATGACCCACCTCTTCAAAAAGAGTCCTATAAAAACCAGACTACTGTACATACTCAATGTACTAAATTCTCGCTAACAGGGTTTTGTTTTATGGTATTCTTCAACCCTGGTCTATAGCATGAGAATGCTTTTTTGATATAGTGTGCCATAAGCACACTGCATTTAAATGTCTCTTTGGGGCAATTCCACCTGCATTTTTATGAGGATAGTCCATATCTATATTATATAAACCTGATACTTAGAAACCCGTCAAATAACCAGGACTCCTTTGCACTTGGATTGGATTCTGTCTCACTTTAGTTAAAAGGTGTCTGCCAAATGAATAAATGCAAATGTAATTCATGGAGAGGTCAATTAAAGAGGAAGTGCCAAGGTGAGAGACGAATAGTGGCCAGTTATAACACATTTTAATTGCACACCTTTCATCAATGCATTCCCGGCCAAAGTAACTAAGTGAGATGGTGTGATAGTAGGAACTAATGTGGTTGCATAAATCATCATCGGTGATGAGGAGAATAATGTGTACACTGGAGAGCCCTTTGAGGTGCACAAGGGTACAAAAGTCTGTGATTGTTTGCATTTAAACATTTTTTTTAAATATATATATTCCCTGTTCGTTTCATTCCGACAGTATGGTCCTCATTCAAAGAATAGCAAATGGAATGTATGATCTCAGGATGTTGCAGAGCTTGATGATGTAATTACACATACACACACACACACACACACACACACACACATACAAACTTCCTCCAACATCAGCAAATGCTAATTAGGGTTCAGATTTAGCTTTGCTCTGTGACAGAACAACAGGAGCATTTCTCTCTTTTTTGTTACTCTGAGGGCCCATGTGTGTGTGTGTGTGTGTGTGTATTGATGTGGTAGCTGTTAGTATATGTTCATGATGGCTCGTGTTTGAGGAGGCACATTGTGTTTTTATGTAAATTTGTTCCTCAGCTATCTTCCTCCATCATTCTCTGTTACACACACACACACACACACAGTGTTCTTCACCCCTTTGTTTGTTAAAGTGAGAAAGAGAAAGAAAGTGAGAATATAAGCAAGAGTGAGAGAGAAGTGAATGGAGAAAAATGATTGTACTGGATGGACTGATTGTTCCCAATAGATGGCACCTTAAATAAGTATATCAGAGAGAAATAGAGAGAGAGAGAGAGAGAGAGAGAGAGAGAGAGAGAAACATCTCTACACAATTGTGTGAAGTAGAAAATGAAGTTGTTAAGCCGTCGATCTATCTGCCTAGAATTTTAAGCCGTTCACATTCCAATTACTTAGAGCAGAGTATGGAAAGGCTCTGGCCCAAGCACACCCTAATTAATCCCTCTCACCTCAGCAAGAGTGTGAAGTTTTATCCTTCAAAAGCACAAAGACTCCCGACGACTAAATAATGATTAGGCCAGTGTGACACCCCCCGACACTGTACCTGACATCATGCATTTTTAATACACGCTATGTCTACATGCCTCAGACATGTAGAGAGTCAGCAGTGTAGCAGGGCAGCAGAGTAGCAGAGTGAAAACAAGTTGTTGGTTGTTTTCCTATAACAAAGTGTTGTATTCCTTACATATACTAAAAGATCAGCATTATTAATAACCAGGCAGGTTTTAGTAGATACTACATGCTTGGTATTAGCTGTTACAGGTAGACCATACTTCCTGCATTTATGTATGTATATATATAAATAAATAAAAAAATAAAAAATAAAATAAATAAATAAATAAATAAATAAATAAATGAATGAATGAATGAATGAATGAATGAATGAATGAATGAATAGAATAGAATAGAATAGAATAGAATAGAATAGAATAGAATAGAATTTGGCTGGGGAAAAAAATCTAGATATTTATTTAAAATTATTTAAAAAATAAAAATAAATAAACACAAATAAAAATGACGCTCACTCTAAGCATTTATCTACTTTATTGTTTTGAGCCACACTCTGAGCTATTAATACTTAAAACCTCTGTGATCACATCCATAATGCCTTTGGCTGTGTTCATTCTTAAAATTCATTCTTTCTTTCTTTTTCTTTTTTTCATCTGCTGATCTATACACATTACACCATCAGGCTAGGATCAGGAAGGTATCCGAATCGTTCTTGGATAGCGCACTTGTCTTTGTGAAATGGAGGGCAATGCATTTAAGCATCTTTTACCTCATTAAAAATGCATTGGGCTGAGCTGTCCTCTATCGATTTGTGTGGCTGTAATATTTTTGGAGACAAACCAAACGGATTATTGCATTAGATGACAAAGTGAAACAGTATTACGGCTGACTCGTGCGGTCACGCGAACGCTGCTCCATCTTCCTGTAATATTCGCTTGTTTCTTACTTGGTGTTACCGAAGCCGAACGTAATGCACGGGCGCGTTTGGTAGTAATTGTCGTAAATGGAATATTAATAATCACAAATAACGAAGGCTGACAGCTTTAACCTTGTCGTGTACTAGCATGACTGATTAAATCGAATAAAGGTTTATTGTTCGTTCTCGTATTAATGCATGCAAACGGCGGCCATATTTGCTTCCTCAAGCAGTACATCTGTCATTTAATAGGCAACATGAATTGCAGAACAGGACAGATTGGGGAATTACGTGGAATGCTAAACACAACAGCTTTAATTAAGGCCTCTTCAGCAGAATAAATACTACACGCAGTTGCACATTTGAATATCGCCGCGTGCCGAAACAGCTCTGTGCTCCAGCGGGTTTGTTAGAAAGCAAAAAAAAAAAAACAGAATTCTCAATACACCTGGTTTACAGCTTCGAACTTTTTTTTTCTTTTTTCCTTTTTCCCTAGCATTGCTTTTCACTCATTGTGAGTGAGAAGAGTGTGAGAGAGAGCGGATATGAGGGGGAGAGCTGATGCACTTTTTTTTTTACATAATAACACGTTGTACCTCCTCGAACACAGGCTCATCATACACATACAGTAAGAGCTAACACTTCAGCACACACACACACCATGAATCAAAAAGACAATGTTGTTCCTTTTTCCCTGGCGAATGAAAAGAACGCTATGTTTCATGCCATGCCACTTGTTAGCAAAGAACATCAAGTACCGTTGAATAGTTTCACTGCTTTCTTTCTTTTTTTTTTATTACTAGTCATAAAGTATAATATATTATGCTATAGCTGAGTAAAACATGTCCGCTCACACTGTCAACTAGTTTACGGTCGTGTTTACTAGCATTAGATCAACAGTTTCAGACACCTAGCTTGGTGCTGAGAAAAAGTTAAATGAACCTTTCTGCTCATCCTCCATGTTAATCTAACATGACTTCAGGAGTTCTGCGACGATGGCACTTCAGCTAATCTTAATCCAAACAAGCGAATATTTACCACACTTATGGCTAATACTCCCACACACTGGTAAACATGACACATCTGAACGTCTGCAAATGCTAATTAGCCGACATATTTAGATTTACTTTGCGTCAGAACAACAGGAGCACTTCACTTCACCCGGTCTGGCCTTTTATTTTCGTCACTGTTTGTGTTTGTGCTCAAGTGTTAGCTCTTATTAGATGTGTCTGATGTAAAACTCGAGCGTCTGCGTTCCCCCCACCGCCGTCCCCCACAGTTATTTTGTTTCTTCTTCCCAAGCATACGTGCTCTTTTTGTCTTTTTGCACTTGTCGTCTGTTTTCTTTTCTCTTTCTAAAGCGTTCGCTTATGGAGCTGGCACGCTTCAAAGCGGCGGAAAGCTACCATTCGTCTAGCGGGAAGAATTTACGCCGCCGTCTCTCTCGAGCTTTACTTCAGAAAACGGCTCTCATCTCTTTAACTCTATGGCCTCCACATGACTCCCTGGTGAAGGAGGGGAAGGGAAGGGAGGAGGAAAGAAAAAAAGTCCTCAAAGAGGTAGGGGGAGGGAAGACTGAAACTTTTGCAGAGTGCTGCATCACTATGGATAGATGACATCGAGTATATTCCGGAAGAGTGCAGGATGTATGCTGGCGTGTGGGCTTGTCTCGCTGTCTGAATTCTATAAACAGACGATAACGTGTCGGCTCCACGTGTGCGTATATCCTCTAATGGTAGAAATGACCTTTTGTGTAGTTTATGTCATCAACCAGCATCAAAACGGAGCCTTGTAAACAGAAAACTGTTCACGTTTTGTTTACGCCATTACAAGAATTGGGGGAGGGGTTTAAGTACAACAGAAGTTGTACAACCTTTTCTCACTTTTGATGTAACTCTGAATAAAGCCCTTATTCAACGGCAACACTGGAAAAAAAAAAGAAAAGATAGAAAAAGAAAAAGAGAGCTTCTTTCTGTCTTGCTTTCTGAAATGATAATTATCCTCTTCATAATATTAATATAACAATATAAGCTGTCCCACTTTAGTGTTCCTACCCTGAGCTAGTTTTCATATATGGTCCTTGCTTCCTGTTCTAGTTAGCCGGTTGCCATGGTAGCTAATTGTTCTCACCTGCTGCTCGTTACTCCTGTCTAGTCAGACTTTTTTTTTTTGTCTTCTGACTTTTGCAAAATATTGCATTTGTATTTCTGCATTATAATATCCCATGCTTTTCCTACTCTTTGGATCTCTTTAGAGTTATTTCCGATCTCTTTGGATCTCTTTAGAGTTATTTATGATCTCTTTGGATCTCTTTAGAGTTATTTCCGATCTCTTTGGATCTCTTTAGAGTTATTTATGATCTCTTTGGATCTCTTTAGAGTTATTTATGGTCTCTTTGGATCTCTTTAGAGTTATTTATGATCTCTTTGGATCTCTTTAGAGTTATTTCCGATCTCTTTGGATCTCTTTAGAGTTATTTATGATCACTTTGGATCTCTTTAGAGTTATTTCCGATCTCTTTGGATCTCTTTAGAGTTATTTCTGATCTCTTTGGATCTCTTTAGAGTTATTTCCGATCTCTTTGGATCTCTTTAGAGTTATTTCTGATCTCTTTGGATCTCTTTAGAGTTATTTCTAATCTCTTTGGATCTCTTTAGAGGTACTTCTGAACTCTTTGGATCTCTTTGGAGTTATTTTTGATGTCTTTGGATCTCTTTGGAGTTATTTCCGATCTCTTTGGATCTCTTTAGAGTTATTTCTGATCTCTTTGGATCTCTTTAGAGTTATTTCTAATCTCTTTGGATCTCTTTAGAGGTACTTCTGAACTCTTTGGATCTCTTTGGAGTTATTTTTGATGTCTTTGGATCTCTTTGGAGTTATTTCTGATCTCTTTGGATCTCTTTGGATCTCTTTAGAGTTATTTCTGATCTCTTTGGATCTCTTTAGAGTTATTTCCGATCTCTTTGGATCTCTTTAGAGTTATTTCTGATCTCTTTGGATCTCTTTAGAGTTATTTCCGATCTCTTTGGATCTCTTTAGAGTTATTTATGATCTCTTTGGATCTCTTTAGAGTTATTTCCGATCTCTTTGGATCTCTTTAGAGTTATTTATGATCTCTTTGGATCTCTTTAGAGTTATTTCCGATCTCTTTGGATCTCTTTAGAGTTATTTATGATCTCTTTGGATCTCTTTAGAGTTATTTCCGATCTCTTTGGATCTCTTTAGAGTTATTTATGATCTCTTTGGATCTCTTTAGAGTTATTTCTAATCTCTTTGGATCTCTTTAGAGGTACTTCTGAACTCTTTGGATCTCTTTGGAGTTATTTTTGATGTCTTTGGATCTCTTTGGAGTTATTTCTGATCTCTTTGGATCTCTTTGGATCTCTTTAGAGTTATTTCTGATCTCTTTGGATCTCTTTGGAGTTATTTCTGATCTCTTTGGATCTCTTTGGAAATCTTTAGAGTTATTTCTGATCACTTTGGATCGCTTTAGAGTTATTTCTAATCTCTTTGGATCTCTTTGGATCTCTTTAGAGGTACTTCTGAACTCTTTGGACCTCTTTGGAGTTCTTTTTGATCTCTTTGGAGTTATTTCTGATCTCTTTGGATCTCTTTGGAGTTATTTCTGATCTCTTTGGATCTCTTTGGATCTCTTTAGAGTTATTTCTGATCACTTTGGATCGCTTTAGAGTTATTTCTAATCTCTTTGGATCTCTTTGGATCTCTTTAGAGGTACTTCTGAACTCTTTGGACCTCTTTGGAGTTCTTTTTGATCTCTTTGGAGTTATTTCTGATCTCTTTGGATCTCGTTAGTTATTTACAATCTTTCTGGATATCTTTGGAGTTCTTTCCTATCTGTTTGGAACTCTTTGGATTTATTTCCGATCTGTTCGTATCTCTTTGGTTCTCTTTGGAGTTATTTCTTATAAGATGATCCACACAGTCAGTGACTAAAAAAAAAATCAAAACAAACACCACACACTTCCACTATGTAAGCTACATCTCCTTGCGTAATACCTCCTGTTCTCTTTGTGGAACAGATGACCTCCTTTGCCCGGGCCTCCTCAACAACTGCTATGATAGACTTATCTTTTTTTTCCTAAGACATAGAAGTTTGGGAATCAAGCATGCATCAGAAAACTGAAATTAGGGTGTGTGTGAACAGGGCTACATCTACAAAACAACAGATCATTACAGAAATGTAGTGTACATGAAACTTCATGTAGTGTACACTTGGCATTAGTGTGTTTCAGTGGTATTGGTTTAAAACCTTGTGCATTAATACAATGCAAAATAATCTGATGTGGCTTAGCCAATCAGAAACGATTCGTTTCAGTAGTATATTCAACATAACTAAAGCTTAAGCACCAGATTTAGCATTCTTGGGAATGTCAACTGGCAATGAAGTATTTCAGCTTTGGTCACTGCACAGCGAAATGATAAACCGTTAACCATAAAGCAGCGCTGTTCCTACAAACAGAGCAGCCAGAGCAGGTTCCTTATTTCAGACTTAAGAGATTAGAGCAGGTCTTCCATCTTCCACATGAAAAAGAGCATCGCTTCTTCTTCTTTTTTTTTTTTTAATGCTTGTTTAGTCAATTAATCTTGCTCTTCAAACAGTTACAATTGGGCTGAAATGAGAACCTGCAGGTGTGTGTTAGAGGAGAAATGTCCAAACATGCACTGGACTCTCGCCAGTACTGCAAAGCTGTTAAAGCTCCACTTACTGTAAAATACTATAAATCAACCCATCATTAGGGAGTGTAACTGCTCCATAGCTGACGGGTGATAAGTAAATATTCTGTACAAGCAAGGCTATTCGATTATAAAAACATCTCCCAGTGGTGGGAGAGGACGATGAGCTCCTCCTGCTGAGATGTTGCTCCTCACAAGGTTACCTCCAGCATACGGTGCTTAGTTTATATCACAACAGTGCTGGAAGAAAACACATTTCTGTAAGGAGACATTTATTTATCATTCAGTGTTAGCCCTGAAGGCAGAGGAAGGAAGTTTCCTTCTGAGCCAAATCAGTTTCTGAGCTGAGCTGGACTTGGTGGAGGCCTGGATTAGCTTCTTGGATTGTTGCTTTTCTTTTCTGGTTTGGTTCGAAGGCACGACACAACCATTACAGAGTCAGTTTTACACACAGGCCTACTGAGAGCGGATGCTCTGCCATTTTCCCCCAAAGCCTGCCTGTTGAGGAAATAGTGCCAGTGCTTTGGGCGTCATGGTGTCAGACACACTCGCACAAAGATCCACACACACACACACCCAGCCATGCAAACTCATAGACCATGGCCAGCACCCAGCGGAGGTTCTTCTTCCTCTGAGAGAGTGATAGTGGGGGAGGCAGCTGTCTGACGGTTTGATGTCTCCTCTCCTGCACCGTCTGTGAGATGCCACATGCTACGCAGCAGTAGCCCAGTCACAGGAGGGCTCCATTAAAGCAAGAGTTTAAAGGCAGAAAGTAAAAAAAAATAAAAACAAGCACAAAACTCCTTGCAGGTTTTAGTTACAGACCACAAGCTGATATCTAGTGGATTTATCTGCATCTGAAGTTGAAATTTCAAATCCTTTGGCATGTTCCTCTGGGAAAAGGTTTATTCATTATGCCCTTAATAGGCAATAATACACCATTTCAAGATTCAAGAAAACACTGATTTTCATAAACGCCTGTTTGAAATGGTTAATGCTTTAGGTTCTTAGTGTTTAATGCTTAACCTAACTTTTACGGGTCTATCAGGAAAAATGCTCTAGGAAGGAACTTTCCAAATATAATTAATATATTATAAAATAAAATCAACAATAAATAATTCAAAACGATTTCATTAATAAAACATAGTAGCACAAAACCCACTTCAAGCGTTAATCTTAATTATATATATTTTTTTATTTTAATCCCTTTTTAATGAATCCCTTTGATGCATTTACTGTAAAGACCATTAAACATTTTTTTTTTCAGTGGAATTTTCACAATTACTCACAATAAACTATTCTAATTAAATGGGTCCTTCCTTCTATTCTATCAATTTCCTTCAAATTTGTATTCATCCCTAACCTGTGTATTGTGCTCGATTTCACCTCTTCAGCCCAGTCCAAAAGTTTGTGCACCCCTGACCATATTCACATATGCTTTCATTCTAGAATTATTCCTCATTTTCCTCCACTTTTAGATGGTGTAGCGGTAGGGATTTCTGAGCATTCAGCTACAAGAGCATTAGTGAGATTTCTCATTCCAGGTCATCCTAAAGGTGTTCAGTGGGGTTGAGTCAGAGTCAGGGGTCTGTCCAGGATACTCGTGTTTCCAGAGAAGGGAAATTACATGGCTAAAGCATACGACTTTTATCCATGTAGTGTACTTGCTTACACCAAATGATACTATAGTGATATTAAAAGAACCCCTGTCTTTCCGATAAACATGAGCATTAAAATCCCTAGCTACATTTAAGACTATACAATAATTCGATATTATGTTAAATGTAATGCATCTGAACACTTGACTCATGTGAAAATTTTCTACCCAAACAGGAGCTAGAGCTTTTTATCAGAAAAATCTAGCGTGTAGATATTCAGAGCTTTGTAGATATTTGTATTACGCAAATGTATGCCATCTGTTGTTACGCACAATTTATCAATCCCCCATTCCTTTCCGCTCTCTCTACTCTGTCCATCAGTGGAAAAGGACCACCACTGTGCTGATATTATTTGTGTTTTGTTGTGTTGTGTTGTTTTTTTCCTCTCTCTATCGGCACAGCAGTAACACTGGCATGGTAATGTGTCTGCTACTGATATGAGTGTATCAGGTGCAGCAGCAGTGTTGGGATGTTAACAGATTGGGTACAGTATTGGTTAAAAAGAAAAAAAAACAGACTCTGATGGCATTGTGTACGTCTGCGCGTGAAGGAGGACCGGCACCGTTGAGATAAAGGCCGAAAGTCCAATCGGCATGAAGGCAATCAGGATGTTGTGGTGGATGAGCTTTTGTAGTGGCAGCTGTAATTGCAGTGATGATTACCGCAGCCTGATTACAGGGCTAATTGGACGTAGCAACGTCGTTTTAACCACAAAGCTCAGGAATGATTGGCAGTGATTTGAACAAAATACATGGTAAGAATTTAGAAACAAATGCCTCTATGCTTTATGTGTGTGTGTGTGTGTGTGTGAAGGAGAAAAATAGAGAGAGAGAGAGACACACACATGTGGATGTGTTTGTGGAGTAGGAGAGTAACATTTCACAGTCAGAGTCACCGTTTGTAGCTATTACGGATGCTTTTCTTCAGCGTAGAGCTTTCTGGAAGGATCTACATGGATAATCTAACGATTTACACTTCCCAAGACTTCCCTTGAATAGTACTGCACTTGGAGTACTGCTGCTGTAATCAGAACCACTGCCCTGTGCTCATCTCAGGCTGAACATAAACACACTGAGTATTCGTTTGCCTTTACACCTGTTTTCTGTAATAATTTATCAAGAACTGGATGCATTAGAAGATGAAGCCTTTATTATTACCACACATACATTACAGCACAGTGGAATTCTTTTCTTTGCATATCCAAGTTAGGGTCAGAGGACGGGGCAGCTATGATACAACACCCCTGGAGCAGAAAGGGGCTCAATTGCCCAGCAGTGGCAGCTTGGTTACTTTTTAACATCTGGAATAAAAAGCTACACTATATTGCCAAAGGTTTTGGGACACTCCTCCAAATCATTGAATTCAGGTGTTGTTTTTCAGGGGTTGGGCTCGGCCCCTTAGTTCCAGTGAAAGGAACTCTTAATGCTTCAGCTTCATACCAAGACATTTTGGACAATTTTATGCTCCCAACTTTGTGGGAACAGTTTGGGGATGACCCCTTCCTGTTCCACCATGACTGCACACCAGTGACCAAAGCAAGGTCCATAAAGACATGGACGAGTGAGTTTGGTGTGGAGGAACTTAACTGACCTCAACCTGATAGAACACCTTTGGGATGAATTATAGCGGAGACTGTGAATCAGACCTTCTCGTCCAACCTCAGTGCCTGACCTCACAAATGCACTTCTAGAGGAATGGTCAAAAATTCCCATAAACACACTCCTAAACCTTGTGGAAAGCCTTCCCAGAAGACCTGAAACCTGCAGGAACAACAGTTACACTGCAAAAATAAGCAGAATGTTTGAGGAGTGAATCATGGTGGTGTGAGCATCGTAATATGGAGCTGGTCTCTGTAATAGTGAAATCACACATTATTATAAGATTTATAAGAAAATGATAGGAATCAGAATTGTTTAGAATCTCACTGGTCAACAAACTGAATCTGAGAGAGTGAGATCAGTGAGAATCACATATGCTACAACACTGGAGTATCAATTTAATATGGGTTGTACTACAACTTGAATGTGTGTGTGGGGGGGGGGGGATAAAACAGCAAAGGCTCCTGGGAGCAAGACTTCCTTTAAATAATAATCATTTAAATGGATTTTACAAATGGCTGTGAACCAGCACTCATATCGACTGCACCTACTGTGTGTGTGTGTGTGTTGGGAAGAAAGTATATATGAAGAGAGTGCAGACAGTACATATGCGAAAGCAAGCGAGAAAAATAATATGTAAATTGTGTGTGTGTGTGTTTGAGGAAGAGCAAGAGAGTGGGAGGGATGGTATATGTTTCTGGTGTGAGAGGAAAAGTATATACTGTAGGTATAAGAATATATTTAGAGAAAGAGAGAGAGAGAGAGAGAGAGTGTGTGTGTGTGTGGTTGATAAAGAAAGCTATTCTATAGGTATATACAAGTGAGAAAGAAAATATTCGTTTGGGGAGCGTGTGTGTGTGTGTGTGTGTGTGTGTGTGTGTGTGAGTCATAGCCCCTGCGAGCACCAGGCAGCTGTTCTGGTGGAGACTCGACCCTCCTGGCACTCTTCCACTCTCACCCATCCATCACCACTGACAGCTCACTGCCGTTCTGTCTGTTACTACACACACACACACAAGATGAATGAGCACACCTACATTCACAACACTGTATATACACACAGATAGACACATGCAGATAAACATACAAGTATCGTGTATTTGTACACACAGAAATATACACACACACACACTTACTGTTTTGATAAAGATTGATGTAGTGCTTTGAGATTAAAACACACATACACAATCTGATATATTAGAGAGAAATGAATATTTACTAACTTTTCAGGCTCCTGCTTTTGAAACTTTTTCTTCATGCTAGTTTAGAATCCACGCGCACTTCGCACACTTCGGGTCACATGCTACACAGTCGATAGCTAAGGGTGCATGCAGATTAAAAATAACACCGCTCAGGACTAAAAAGTCTCAGAAAGACGTAGCATGTGAACTGCTCATATGTAAGACATTTCCTGGCTGCATGAGTGAGCAGGAGCCCTGATTCTCCAGCTTTGGGGGCTCCTTTGGTGCTGCTCTGTAGCTTACAGGGAGATTACACAGGATTTAGTGCTGATCTTTGGCTCTCCTTATGCAAAACACCCAAATTCTCCTCCCTCGAGCTTGGCTGGTTCATTGTGTCGGGTTTACAGCAGGTAGGAGGGTTAAAACCTTTAACTCGCAAACGCTCGGCTCTGGGGCTAGGACTGGATTCTGGTTCACGCGGATAAAAGCATCTGGAGAATGAAAATAAAACACACATCTACTGTCTGCCAAGATAATTATAGTATCTTAAAAATAAACGAGGATCTATATTACGCTACGTGGTTACGACTCAAAGTGTCAAGGAAATCAGTCCCTTTAGGATTTTGCGAATTGCAGAAATGGACGGAAAAAAAAAAAGTCTAAACGATGGAGATTTTCAGCAGATTTGTGCCCAGACTTGTCACGTGACGCCGGATTTACATGTGTGTGTTTTTACTTTAAAAGAAGAATCCTGGGATTGTTATTTCACAAATTCGAGTGGTTGTCTGCAAAAATAAAGAAATCCATAAATAAATAAATAAATAAATAAATAAATTTTAAAATAAATAAATAACATAGATAGATAGATAGATAGATAGATAGATAGATAGATAGATAGATAGATAGATAGATAGATAGATAAATAAACTTGTGCATTTGCACTTGTGTACTTGCATTACAAAATTTAAAAAAAAAAAACTCCTAGAAGGATCTGAAAATAATAATAAATTAAATAGTAAACAATAATGATATAGAAAACAAGAAAACAATCAACAACTGGACAGTGTGGTGTGACCCAAAGCAAAGCAAAGTTACGTTTAATCCGTTTGTAGTTACGATTTTTTCCATTCTTAACATAAAATTACTTTACTAGCATATCTGGATTTTAACGGAGCCAATCAGATTTGAGAATTCAATAAATAAACCTCACTAGCTGAATGATAATGGGGAAAGGATCGCTTTTTAAGATGACTCCTCCCCTTTTTTTCCAGTTCCCTCGTTGTAAAAGAGAGGTTTGTAATTTGGGGTTATGTTTATGATCACAATTGCTATTGATTAAGTATCCTGGGGTTTGGTATTGGACTATAATGTATTTTAATCTAGAGGATATTAGGTCACTTTCTTGTTTAAAGATCACAAGGGATAATAAATTCATATTAATATATAAAAGACAGCTTTTTTACACCAGGGCACTGATTAGGGAGTCACTAACTTGTGTACATGATATACTGATTCACTAGCTAGGGAGCTGATTGAGACACACCCATAAATTCATTTTATACACAGAACATTATTTATATTTTATTGCTATACATTAAAAAAAAAGGAAAGAAATCTTTACTGCTGCAGCAAGTCAAGAGTCAACGATTTTAGGAACCTACAGTCTACTGACCAAAGGATTTTCCATTGACCCAAAAACAGGACTTGCCAGAATACCAAATACCTATTAGCTTGCCACGTCACACAAATCACATGACTCATGACCTAACCATGATCTAAATTCTTATTGATTTTTTGTGGTAATCTGAGATATCGATCCGAGATTAGATCTTTGTCTTTATATATAATTTCTTCACACGAGGTCATGAAGCGAAGCTGCCATGACTAATATATCTGCTTGGATTGTTTGGCCGGAGTTTAGACTCCGAGAGGACGCCGAACACAGCTCTTCGGCGCCCGACTGGAAAAGGTCACCTCTCGGGGGTGGGGGGGGACGAGGGAAGTTTTCAGCAATTAGTCTTGTTTATTAGTTGGAAAAGACAATACGAGTTCCCTGAAGTAAACTCCGGAAGGCCTCGGTTTCTCTCTCTCTCTCTCTCTCTCTCTCTCTCTCTCAGGCTGGGTCTTATCTTTTGGCAAACGTCAAAATAAATGTCTAAGAAAGATAGATTTCTTCGCTATATAATTAGCCTCACAGCTGGAAAAAGGCTACAGAGATATTTGTTCTGTTCATTTATTGCTTTCGAATTTTTAGATGAACGTCATAGAAGTCAGTGTGATGGCCTCTTAGATGATCCTGAATTTCATGTGAATAAAGTGATGAAACTGGAGACTCCTTCTATAAAGCATCGAAAAATTCTTCCCAGTATCATCATTTATAATATTTTTTTTTTTCTACTATGAGAAGGTTGGCAGATGGGAAAAGTGCGAAACGCCGCCTTTGGAAAGAAACGTACAGCGCTCTTTCCGACAGAGGACAGTTTGTGGAACAGGTGGTTGCCCGGGTATGTGGGATCAGTGGCGATCTTTTCGGCTCCCTTCCTCGCTCTGCAGTCATGCGGCTCTTTGATTGAGGAACAGCTCGCGGTCGCTCTGAAGCTCGCGCTTTATCTGAGTTTACTGCATGATATTCTAATTAGTCAGCTTAGCTTCGGATTTGCTTTGGAAACGAAAGACGGCTTACAGTAGCGGCACGCATTGAAGTGTATTGAATTAAGCAGGAAGTCTTCAGGAATTTCAAAAAGCACAACAAATGCCATTTTTTTTCCCCGTCGCTCGCAGTTTGCACCTTTTAATTAGTTAGACTAATATTTGTGAAACAGATGCATTGGGAATATTGAACACACACACCAGCAAAGCCAAATTAAAAGGTTTTGTTTTTTTCCTTTCTCCAGTCTTGAGTACTTTTGCCTCATTTTTTTTTTCCCCAGACAGAACAATAAACAAATGCGCACAGGAGACAAAACTGCTCTTGTTTTTCCGAGGGATGTGACAGAGTTTCGGTAAATTCATTAACGTACAGTAAATAACCCAGCGAATGTACTGCGAGGCTGAAACACAGCACTGTATCAATCACAGCTGGCCTCATTATAATCAGGAACATTTACAAAGAGTACTGAAGAAAGATCGTAGAGAACTGCTGACACAGGATGAAGGAGTGGATGAAGGAGGGGGAAAATAAAAAAGAGTAAAAGAAAACATCTGGGAACATCTAGTCATAGTAAAGTGCATTTTCCCCCATCTCGCTGTTTCCATCTTACCTTCGCTTTCAGTCAAACACAAAGCAGCACCTCAGCCATTGTGTTTGTTATTAGAGACGTTTCAGAGCTGAAATTAGGTCGGCCTGTCTGTCTCTTTCATCACGACTCGGTGTCTGGAGCCTGCGGTTAGATTTTAATGGCTCAATAAGGAACAGACGACCGCACCGACTTTCCCTTCACTAATCATCAGGACTCGCTCTCTAACACAAATATTCGAGATGACTTTAATCGACCAAACTATACGAACAACAAGCCTGAACCTTACTTGTTTGTTTATTTTAGCTTTTTAACCAAAATGTGACGCTGTCAGGCAGTAAACACAAACGCTTGTAGTTTGTAACATGCTAACATGCTAATCTGAGAGGACTTCTGACAGGATTTTATATTATATATATTATATATAGTCATATTTATTTAGATTCACCCAAAACTAAAACCGTTATACGATAAATGCATGCTAACATGCTAACCTGACAGGATTTTAATGCCATGTTCAGTTTTTAACCTAAATGTGAAACTGTTATACAGTTCTACATGCTAACATGAGAGGATATTTAAGCCATATTCATTTAGGCTAGGTTTTTTTTTCTTAATGTGAAACTGTTATATACATGCTAATGTGCTAACAGGAGAGGATATTTGAGAGGATTCTAATGACATTATTTTAGGGTAGTTTTGTGTAACTGTTATACAGTAAATACCTGCTAATATGCTAGCTTGAGAGGATTTTAACATCATATTTATTTAGATTAACCTAAATGTGAAAGTACTATACAATAAATACATGCTAATTTGCTAACCTGAGAGGATTTCTGAGAGGATTTTAACTGTTATACAGTTAATATGCTAACATGGGAAGATTTTAAAGTCATATTTAAGTTAAACATAAAACAGTTATACAGTATGCTAACATGTTAACCTGAGAAGATTTCTGAGAGAATTTGAAAGCCATATTCATTTAGGTTAGTTTTTTACCTCAATGTGTAACTGTTATACGGTAAATACATGCTAAAATGCTAGCTTAAGAAGATTTTAACGTCATATTTATTTAGATTAACCTAAATGCGAAAGTGTTATACAATAAATACAAGCTAATATGCTAACCTGAGAGGATTTTAATGCCATATTCATTTAGTTTAATTTTTAACCTAAATGTGAAACTGTTAAACTCTAAATACATGCTAACATGCTAACCTGAGAGGATATTTAAGCCATATTCATTTAGGTTAGTTTTTAACCTAAATGTGAAACTGTTATACAGTAAATACATGCTAACATGCTAACATACTAAACTGGGAGGATTTTTAACACCATATTCATTTAGATTATTTTTTAACCTAAATGTAAAACTGTTATACAGATCTACATGCTAACATGCTAACCTAAGAGGATATTTAAGCCATATTCATTTAGGTTAGTTTTTAACCTTAATGTGAAACTGTTATATACATGCTGATGTGCTAACAGGAGAGGATTTTTGAGAGGATTCTAATGACATTATTTTAGGGTAGTTTTTAACCTAAATGTGTAACTGTTATACAGTAAACACATGCTAATATGCTAGCTTGAGAGAATTTTAATGTCATATTCATTTAGATTAACCTAAATGTGAAAGTGCTATACAGTAAATACATGCTAATTTGCTAACCTGAGAGGATTTCTAAAAGGATTTTAAAGCCATTTTCATATATTTCAGTTTTTAACCAAAATGTGAAACTGTTATACAGTAAATACATGCTAACATGCTATAATGCTAACCTAGTTCTGAGAGGATTTTAATGCTCTATGGATTTAGTTTAGTTTTAAACCTAAATGTAAAACAATAAATACATGCTAACTTGCCAACCTGAGAGGATTTTAAAGCCATATTTATTTAGGTTAGTTTTTAATTTAAAGGTAAAACTGTTTTACAGTAAATACATGCTAACATGCTAACCTGAGAGGATTTCTGAGATGATTTTAAGGACATATTCATTTAGATTAGTTTTTAACCTAAATATGGAACTGTTATACAGTAAATATATGCCAACGTGAGAGGATTTTAAACTCGTATTTATTTAGGTTAACCTATATTAGAAACTGTTAAACAGTAAATGCATGTTTACAGGCTAACATGCTAATATGAGAGGATTTTTGATGTCATGTTAATAAATGTTAATAATTCTTACTGCCTCACAGCTAATGCTAATGTATGCTTACTCAGAAGAATATTTTTATACATAAAAAGTACTTTAAATTCATATCAAGTAGGAAAAAAAATGTTGCTATACACATAAGTATTTCAATAATCTTGTTAGACAAATAGCTAATGCTAGCTAATAGCTAACATCAGCTTACCTGACAGGATTTCTGAGAGGATTTTAAAATCATATTCATTGACGCACATAATATTAGCTGCTAACGCTGTCTAACTATCTAATTACAGATAACCTGGTGGCTCTTCTTGAATGCTAGTTCACTAACTATGAGCTTGTCTGACAGGATTTTTAACTCACATTCATAGATTTCACTGCTCATGCTAGCCAGTTAGCTAATGTGGGGTAAACTAATGGAGTTTGAGACTTTGAAGTCATCTTTACTGCTAGTTAACCATCTTGATCTTGTTTGGTAGGATTTCTGACAGGATTTTTGAGACATAATCCATAATCCAGATGAATGCAGACTCTGAGATTTTGAGCCATATTTCATGCTAGTCAGCTAGTGGGCTTGTCTGACGGGAATTCTGTGAGGAATCTAAATCATATTTGTAGGTGTTTGTAATGCTTACTGCACAACACAATTACAAACTAAACAAGTAACCTGAAGGAATTTCTGAGAGGACTTTTAAGTCATGTTGCCGGCTAGCCAGCTAATGTGAGCTGATGTGTTTTCTGAGAGGATTTTAAAGTCTCAGGCACAGATGTCCATTAAGTTTGCTGTTAACTGAAGCTAACTTGAGCTTACCTGATAAAAGTTCTTATTGCTAGCTAGCTAATATACGCTAATCTGACCAAATTGCTGTAGATATATTTAGAAACATTTATAGTCTTCAAATGTTGGCGTATTTAGATGGCCAGAATGAGCTAATATGACCAGGATGTTTCTAGAAATCATGATTTCATGTTCTCCATGTGTTTTATGTATCATTTTATTGTTTGTAATACTAATAACTGAACTGAACTCTACACGTGTACCACTATAAAATCAAACGAGATCGGCTTTCTCGATACAACTAAATCTATTGCTATGCAGTAAAACAGAAGACGGGGATTACGATTTAACAGGCTTCTTCATTGCCTCGATTGAGCTGTGACATAAAACACTTTTGCTGTCATGTGCAGAACTGAAGCAAGCTAATTGGAGACGTTGGACATAGCTGACACAGTATAACTTCTAAAAAATGCAGGCAAAGTAAACGTTACCGAAGGAGCGGGCTGCTTGCGGCGTACACAGTCGAGGATTTCACTTACGAGCCCAGATTCATTTGCATTCTGTCAGGAGAAATCGACGAGAGGGTTTGAGATCATTGGTGGCATGTCAAAACTAAATAAAGAAATAAATGAAAAACGAAAGCGGATCAGCTCTTCTAGGCAGCGTCAAAAGCGAGCGTGGCTTTTAAGATATTGATTGAAGTGACGAGAAAATGGAAGCAGAAGTAAGAGCTCACTATCAATAATTAAGAAAGATATGTTTTCTTCTGTATCATTTTATTCAAATATTTGTATTATTTGAAGTATTTAAAAATTGACATTTAGCCTACATTGGTTCTATATTATTATTATTATTATTATTATTATTATTATTATTATTATTATTATTATTATTATTATATACAATTTTAGACCAGAAAATGCAGCACATTTAAAAACAGGATACCACCTTTTTTTTTTAAACAGTTTTGAACTAAAAGGTGGAATTTTGGAAATGTACACACTCTTGCTCAAATGGGGCACTGGTGGCTTAGTGGTAGGTTTCTCGTCTACCATGCAGAAGGCCCAGGATTGATTCCCAGCCAGTGCCCCAAGCCCAGTAAAACCTGTGCCAAACTGTTGTGTGGACCAGTTGGTCTGCTGTGGTGACCCCTTACCCACAGGGAGCAGCTGAAAGATCAGCAGCATCAACAACAACACACTCTTGGTCAACCAATCAGACTCAAAGAACTGTTGTTCATCAGAGCATCCTGTCATTTAATATACACTGATCAGGCATAACACACTGACCAGTGAGAGGTGAAGTGAATAAGACTGATGATGTCCTCATCATGGCACCTGTTAGTGGGTGGGATATATTAGGCAGCAAGTCAACAATTTGTCCTCAAAGTTGATGTGTTAGAAGCAGCAAAAATGGACAAGCGTAAGGATTTGAGCGAGTTTGACCAAGGGCCAAATTGTGATGGCTAGACCACTGGATCAGAGCATCTCCAAAACTGCAGCTCTTGTGGGGTGTTCCCGGTCTGCAGTGGTCACATCTTGGTGCCAGATACCACAGCACACCTTCAGGGATCTAATGGAGTCCATGCCTTGATGGGTAAGGGCTGTTTTGGCAGCCACAGGGGGACCAACAGAATATTAAGCATGTGGTATGCCTGATCGATATATATTTCACCAGGAATTATTCTTCTTTAATGATTCAATTATTCAGTACTGTAGCTATCAGATTCTGTGTTTTGCAGCCTGTGGTATTTGTATCGGGCTCTTTGTTATGCAGCAAAAATATCTTTCTGGTGTAAATCCAGCACTGAAACATCAGCCTGCACTTCATCGAAGGCCTTCGTTGACCTCGTCTTGTGAAGCTTTGAGTACATAAGTTAAAAAAGCACTTATTCACCCGAGCTATCAGAGACGGGACGGTTTTTACTCTGGCTTGAATAATTTATGTAACATTTGTCAATGAGAGAGAAGAAAAGAATCTTCTGGTATATGTATCTCTCACACCGGAGCTATTTTCTGATTCAGCAGTGTTATAAAAAAAAAAAGGGTTTATTTTACAACGTGCATGCACATAATATGCAATTACAGCAGTGTTTGAGTATAAAGCGAGACAAAAACGAAAAAGTAGCATTTTAGTGATCTAAAGGTGTGCCTGTTTTTTTGAAGAGAGTTGATTTTTTTATTTGTAAGCGGCTGTATTTATTTATTTATTATTTGATGTCTTATTATTGACATGAGCACTGAGCAGAGAAAAAATGCCAAAAGTCTTGGCATTTCCTGTCTGTTCTTTTCACTTCCTGTTTTGAACACATATACACACACACACACACACACCCTACTGAGCACCATGCTATGTTTCTGAATGCAGTTGTTGGCTCAGCTGGGAAATTGGTTATTTTCACAGTAATCTGCAGCCCTGATGAAAAGTATTATATGGAGGATTGTCTTTGGCATGCGTTTGCCGCCCGTGCTCGGCTGTTCACCAGAGTGCCACCGGTATCATCTGGGCGAGATGCAGAATTTTGATGAAAGGGGTTTTAGCGGGCTTTGCTGAATTCACAGGCTTTACTCACACGATGATAAATCTCATCTCGTTTCTCTCCGACACACATCATTCATTAGGCCGGCGGACGAGACGTCAGGGCGAAAGGCACTGCTTTGAGTCTACATAACGTTAACGTACACACTGTTTACATGCATGTCTAGCTGAGAAGCACTTGTCGAAGTAAGGCCTTAAAACGTGACGGATTCTTAAACAGGTACTTCGATCGTCATCGGAACTTCAGGATCCTCATGTCTCAATCCTCACGGGCAGATTCTTTCACAGCCGTCGTGAAACGAATGATGACTCCGCTAGAAAATGTATCTGGGGTTATCTTTTGTCCTGGCCAATTTAATAGGAACTCATAAGTTACGCAGATTGAGAAAATATTTTGTATCTGAGTGCTTGGAGTGTTGGAGCTGAAAGGAAGGATAGAGTGAATAAAGTAATCAGTCCTTACATCCGTGCTGAGCAGAAAAGCAGGTTAGAACATTGATGTAGATGACTATCCAAACATGTTCACTTTATTACTTCTTGTAATTAAGTAAGGAATTTTATTTCACCAAAATGTTGGTCTAGTGTGTAAATCTGAGATGTTTGGGCTTGTTTTTGTTTTGTTTTTTACTGTCCATAGTTCACGGTTTCCTCATACTGACACGTCAGCATGTTTGGATGACAAATAGGCGTGTTAGGATTTGACCTCGGCGCATAACTCGATTAATTCCCACCACCCGCTTTGAATCCTATTATTCCATCGCTCCGGAGCTCGAGTGACTTTTACACTGATGAAATTAAAATGATTACGACGATGCAGGACTTCGGAGGACACCAGGCACGAGGGGAAAAGGATGGGAAAAGAGCTGGAGAGGTGTGTTTGCTGAAAATATGAGTCATGCAGCCATGTGTGGATTTTGGCAAGAGGTACAGTAAGATCGCAAAAGGGGTCAGAGGTCAAATCTGTTCCCAGAGAAAGAGACAGAGATTGAGAGAGCGAGAGAGAGAGAGAGAGAGAGAGGGATAATAATTTAGCTTGGCGACAGAGTACGCAATAACAGACATTAATCTTTCTTAATCGTCTCAGGTTCTTGTGAATCGCCACGAGGCAAAGATTGTCATCGCGACGCTGTCGTCTAAAGACAAAAGAAGAGCATCACTTTCTTTTTCTTTTTTTTTTTTTGATTTAACAGCGAGAGTCTCACTCCACAGTGTTGACACAGTGAGAAGTGCCTCAAACAAGCTGACAGTAGAGTTGTGACAGGCCAGAAATCGATCATGATAAATTAAGCAGGGTCTGTATAAACGCTATCTCCATCTGAACCGCTGATGCGCAAGGAAGCCATTGTACTGAGTGTCAGCAGGTTTTAAAAGCTGCTCCAAGCGTCTCGGCCTTTCTATTGTTCCCAGAATTTCATGAAGTGTTATGGATCTCAGGAAAGAGGAGACGGGGGGGCTTTTCATGGCTTTTTTAGAAATACCACTCCATGGAGGGAATAGCAGAGCCAAAAATAGTGGTCGCGTTAACTAGCTTATAGGGAATGTATTATTAAAATATTTCAAACTTTTATTTGCTTCTTTTTTTTTTTATTATTATTTTGTTCATGGAAAAGAGTCAATAATGAGATTTAAAACTTTTTTACTATTTTATAGTTATTAAAAACAGATGTGTTTTTTTTTTTTTACTTTGATGAAAAATAAATAAATAAATAAATAAATAACGGATACTTCTCGAGTCTCATTTTAATGAAGCAAAACTGATTCAAGAGTCTTAACCGAACGGATCCTTTACATGGAATTGCATCGAGTCAAACCTTTTCTCTGTACACATCAAGGAAAAAGCTGCTTTTTAGCTTAACTCTGGTGTATTAAATTCCTTTGGAATATGTGATACATACAGTTATTTTAAGGTTGTACCTCAAGAGAAATCTGCTTTCAGACCTAACCTATGGTACAGTATAGAGTGACAGTGTAAGAGCTATAAGCATAAGCACAGAGGATGAGCTCCTGATGTA
Source organism: Hemibagrus wyckioides (assembly GCF_019097595.1). Taxonomy (NCBI): domain Eukaryota; kingdom Metazoa; phylum Chordata; class Actinopteri; order Siluriformes; family Bagridae; genus Hemibagrus; species Hemibagrus wyckioides. The sequence continues at coordinate 39,247,957 of NC_080715.1, read as the reverse complement.
AATTTAGCACTCATGATGTAAATTAAGGGTTGATTATCTTTTGTTTCAAGTTCAGTTAGTAAATTTTCTGAAATGATTTCTCTCTTGCAGGCAGTCCTATAAAAATAACTTCAAATGCAATATGGATTTGGCATAAAGGGTCTGTTCACAATTGTGTGCGTGTGTGTGTGTGTGTGTGTTTCTTCACAGCTGACGTCTTCATGTCCTCTTTCTTTCCCTCAAAGAGATATATGACTCATACTGTAGCAAGCAATAGATTCACTTTTTTTGTACCTAGTGCAATCCAGTGAATCAAATCCTAAATGATTCTTTTCAGTGATTCATTTGATTCATTTTGCATTCTGCAAAGGACAGATGGCAAAAAATAAACTGTTTACTAGTTAGGAATTGCTTGAATGATTATTTTATTTAAATCAATCAATAAATCAATAAAATGACAGCAGGAGTATGACAGCACTGTCGTAACTCTCCTGGATAGAACCATTCTATAGAGAACCTTAAGGAATCTCCTATCCTAGATCTATCTCTCTATCTATTCATTCATCTTCTGCCTCTGACTTTATTTCCTCTCCATATTTCTAGCTTGTGTCCCGCACGTTTCCTCGTCCTTCTCCCGGACCAGAAGGCCACCCGTGTTGCCTGTTTCCTCTCACGTCTGACTCGCACGTGCAAACTCTCTCCGCATTGCGCTTTGATTCATTCACCTCTCTCTCTCTCTCTCTCTCTCTCTCTCTCTGTCTCTAAAACACTACCTCTCAGCACCGGTGCGCTCAAGACGGCCATATTTCACCTCAGTCCATTCTTCACGCTCTGTTTGACTTTTAACTGGGTGCTAAAAAGCTTGGATAAGCAGAGCACTCACAGCAATCTTCCACCGCATAAATTCTGATGCTTTTTATGAGCTTTCGTAATGCATACATATTACATGCTGACCGGATTTGAGGGCATATAGCTGTGATTAATCAGGGGCCACATTTACACATTACACATATCTTTACGAATATTTAACACAGCCTTCGATGTCTATGTATAAAAATCTACTAGTGTGTCATTTATAGCTTGTGTGTTAAAAAATGTTGTCTATATATTTGTTTTCCTATGTGGTACATAACACATAACCTGTACTAGCTGCAGATGATCTATAGGGCTGCTGTGTGTGTGTGTGAGGTTGTGAAAGTGTGCGTGTCATGCCATGTGTCCTTTTCTATAAAACCGTGTCCTAAATCAGCGAGAATGGCGCTCCCTCCTGCACACCTCAGCTGGAGAGAGTCGCCAATTGTAAAGTCAAACACGTGCCACGTGTACAGCACACACACACACACAGATTAGGCTCACACAAAAACACTGCATTATCCCTGAACACATGAATCGTGTTACAAAGCTGAAACAGACAAATGAACATATATTATTATTATTATTATTACTAAATATTTTCAAGGCCTCAATCAGAAAAAACATATACAGTATTTCTGTAAAAACAACAAATATTTCTCAATGTATAATTGTTATTCTCAACTTTATTAAGGTATACTTCTAGAAAAGAAAAACAGATATTCAAATAGAATAATTTCAAACACACACACACATTTACTCTTGTTTCAGCTGCAATCAATAATACATCGCTAGTGTAATCACATGACATCCCGACATGAGAAATAGTACACCTAGTATACACACACACACACACACACACACAGAGTATAATTTAGCTGTATGATGCAGCAGCTGATTATTTCCTCAGAAGGCACTAGACCTCACACAGTGAAGAAAATTAAGTCTTCAGAAACTTCGTGGCTTGTGTTATTTAATGTACTTCCTGTGTGCACCGATCCACTCAAATGTACACGTAATGTCTTTAGACATCCTTTAGAAAACAAAACAAAACAAAACAAATACACTCCGATTTTTAAAGGTGATGCAGAAAAATGTTTAAAGAAAAAAAATGTAAATTATATTAATTAATATTAATTTAAAATTAAAATAAAAAATAAATAGCTTAATATACAAATTAAAAGGAGAGGCAAGAATGAAAACATGATGGTGCACGGGAAATTGGACTTAAATAGGAATAATTATTAAAGGAAAGATTTAATGTGCATGGGTTGGTGGGTAATTAATTTAATTTAGTGTTGGATTTAGCATAGAAAAAGTTTTATATTATTTATTGATGTCTCTTTAGTCTTCACTTCAGACAGGAAACACACTCTGGAAAAAAGGAAGTGCGCTCAGCCTTCTTCCACATACTCAGCCAGGATTATCCGGAGTCGCTGTGATTGACAGGAAGGATTGGAATATGCTCCGCCTACCAGGTAAGCACAGCCATTTTATTTGTCTTGGAAAAGCCATATGGAAAACCAAATCTTGCCTGATTCCGGAGACGAATAAATCCGGAAAATTCGTCCTTGATTTGTTTCTCCAGGTGATAATCATTCAATGTGGCTGATAATCTGATCAGGAGAAGTGCTCGCATCTCTCAAGCTCTTCCTCAAACACTTCAGCAAAACGGATGTGAAAGTCAATTAACTGAAATGGGAGTGTGTAAAAAAAACGATGGTGACCTTTAAACTTGCAAATATATAAACTCTGCTAGTGGAAGTTAATAAAAAAAAAGGCAAGCCATGGCTCAGTCCTTGTAAAAGAATAATAATTACAGTATTAAATCTCTCTCACACTGTCGTTTATTGAATTTGCTATTTATCTAATGTTAGCGAGTCACTGAACCATGACCCTCTCTCCAGAATCCTCTTACACATTTTTCCCCCAAGACGTGTTTTTTTACATTCTTTTTTGCAAATGATTCATTTATTTCTACATAAATTTCATAGAGTTAAAAATTCTTTTTATTGAATTTTTAGCATCATTTATTTAAAAAAAATATTTAAAATTTTTTTTTTATAAAGTATTAATTTTTTTACATGATTTATTCATTTTCACAGGTTACTTTTTTACATGATTCATTTAATTCACATGATTCATTTTGTAATGATGTTTTCACTTGATTTGGGTATTTGATTCATTTGATTCCTTTGCTTTATTTATTTATTTATTTATTCATTTAATTATTTATTTATTTATTTTACACATAATTCATTTTCGATGTGATTTTTTTTAACACGTTATTACTTTGTTTTGATTGCTTTGCATATGATTTTTTTTATTACCATGATTAATTTTTTTTTGCTTGTTTTGTACACATTTCATTTTTCGCATGATTTTTTTTTTGCGCGATTCATTTGTTTTTGTTTGCTTTTCATGCACCATACATTTGTTTTTGATCATTTTTTTATGTTTTATTCTTCAGATGATGTTTTAAACACAATTCATTTGTTTTTCTTTGTTCTTTCACATTTTATTTTCAGATGATGTTTTATACACATTTGTCTTTGTGTGCTTTTCATGCTCAAATTTTTAAATGATTTTTTTTTGTACATGATTCACTTGTTTTTCTTTGTTTTTTTTTTCCACATGATTTGTTTTTCATTTTCCTTTCGAGTGCCTTTTTACATTTTTTTCCCACATGCTAATGTATCGTTCACAAGATCACATGTTTTCGATTGTTTTCACCTGCACTTTCACAATACTTTTCTTATTTTATCCCTAAAATCCAGATGTTATATGTGTGAAAGCTTCGTTTACCTGTGCTAAGATCTTCTTGTTCGTTTTTCGGTTGTTCTTTTAGACATTATTCCTCTCAAACAATGATACAGATAATGCAATATCCTCAAGGCAGTTCGGATCCATTAAAAAAACAAAACAACCCCACTCTACAAAAATAACCGAGCAGCTGCGTGAATTAGAGCTCATTTGCACAAGCGATGTAATCTCAGAGCCATTTCCCGGCTCAATAAAGGGCAATTAAATAAATAAACAATGCTGTTAATAAACCACAGCCATCGCTCAGTGACAACGCATGACCGAATGAAATATGAGAGGAATGAGAAAACGAGAGAAACGTGCGTATTTAGGACGTACCAATAACGAAAGCAATATCACCACTAAACATGTGCAGTGACTCATTTCATGGGCACATTTACGAATAATAGATGTGACTGTTTAAATGCTTTTTTTCTACCGTTCTGCCATGACACAGATTCCACACATAGCCATAAAAAAGCATCCAGATGTGTATTTCTTACTGTATCAACCAAATTAAATAGATTTTATTGGTTCAATCACAAGAAATACGGGGTGATAAATAGGCGTGACAAAGTCAAGCTGACAGATCTGGGCCAAAAAAAGTATTAGAGCGTCTTATTATGGAAAAAAGTGTGTTTGTGGTTGTGTCAGGAATATAACTCGAGGCAGACCTTTCTGGAGGTTTTCTTTGCAGATTTGCGGCCATTTTGGAAGTGTTTCCTGTCGAATATCTTCTGATGAGTGGAATGAAAATGGACGGAAAGCTACAGCGCATTGTCCAGTGCTTAACAGGGAATGACGTCGTCGGCTGGTTCTGAGGGTGTGAGAAGATATTTCATTTCCCTTCAGAATAAAGAGATTCAATGGTGGAGCTAAACACCCAACCTGTAATCTTCGTCCTGGTCACAAGCCTGGTATCATTTTAATCCGAAAAAAAAATTATTTATGAATATTATTCATATTAGTAATAAGACAGAGAAACTGCGATATCTTTCCCTTCCATAAATATTACCTAAACCCTTTTCCTTACAGTAATATGAATCCACCATATATTTAAAAGAATAATTAAATAATATCTACAATAATTAAAGAAAATTCAATTTATAGAACATTACTCAGTGAATCTGCAACAAACATACACTAGTTACTGTAAAAGACCTCAACAGAACCATGGCAGAATTACAGGTTTACCAAATACTAATCATAGTTACCAGGAAGTGCTAAAGTATTACGGGTCAGAGTTTGATGAGAAAACACTAACTTCAAGTGTTACAGTTAGACCATAAACTATCAGATTATAAACTACAGTGAAATGGTAGTAGTAGTATTAATAGAAGAATTATTATTAGTACTAATAGTAGTAATACTAATAGAAATAGCAATACCTTAGTAGCGACAGCAGTAGTAGTAGTATCAGTAACATTAGAAGTAATAGAATTAGTGTTGTCTATAAAGAACTCAGAAACAACACTGACCTTTCAGTTCCTCAGGATCTCTTAGCTGCACAACTCCTCATGACTATAAACTGTTGTATAAAGGACATTATTTACATTTACATGTCCAGTGTCACTCAAATGAGGATGAGGTTCCCTTCTGAGCCTGGTTCCTCTCAAGGTTTCTTCCTCATATCATCTCAGGAAGTTTTTTCTTGCCCTTGTTCATTAGGGATAAATGTTAGCGATAAATATGTTTCTACGCTTCTTTAAAGCTGCTTCGAGACAAGGTGCTTTGTTAAAAGTGCTATACAAATAAATTGAATTGAATTGAATACTACTAGTATACTGGTGGTAATCAGGGTAGTATTAATAGTTGTACCTGTAGTAGCAAACATATAGGCTGTATTCTTAATAACAAATCAATTGTAGTAGTTGCTCTAGTTAAAGAAATGACAGCATAACAATAGTGCTAGTATCCCTTATTGTGGTAGCAGTAGTAGAAGTAAATGTAGTCCTGGTAGTATTAATATTAGTCGTATTTTAAGAAATATTAATAGTACAGTAATTGTAGTAGTAGTAAAGGGAAATCAGGAATAGTAGCAGTAAAAGTAGAATTAATAGAAACATAGTATAGTAGCATTTATAGTAGAAGTAGTAGTATTTTTATTATTAGTAGTATTCTGTTAATAGTAGTAGTAATAATAGTGGTGGTAATAGTAATCATAGTAGCAATAATAATAGTAGTAGTAGTATTGGTGAAAATTTCAGGAGTAGTAGAAGTATTTTAGTTGTAGCATGAGTATTAGTAAATGTAGTAGCATTTTGATTACTATTACAGCCACTATTACTACTACGAATAATAAAAGTAGCAATAGTAGTAGTAGCAGATTATCTATTAGTATTAGTAGTAGTAATGGTTGTAATTTCAGTAGTAGTAGCAATAATTAAACTACTAGTAGTGATAATTTAGTAGTAATTAGTAATAGTAGTAGTAGCATTACTAGTAGTAAATTTAGTAGCTTTAAAGATTGTTATAGTAATACTTTTTAATAGTAGTAGCAGGACTAATAATAGTGGTGGCAATAGTAATCATTGTAGCAATAATAATACTACAAGTACAGATCATTTCAGTAATAATACTAGTAATATTTTTATTTGTAGTAGAAGTAGTAATAGTAGTAAATGTAGTAGCAGTTTTATTAGTAGTAGTAGAAACAATAGTGGTGGTAACAGTAATCATAATAGTAGCAATAATAATAGTACTATTAGTGGTCTTTTAGTAGTAGTAGTTTTTTTTGCAGTAGTGTAAATGTTGTAGCTTTAATGCTAGGTAGCAGCAGTATTTTTAATAATAATAGTGGTAGTAATAATAGTGGTGCTAATAGCAATCATAGTAGCAATAGTAGTAGTAGTAGTAATAGTGATTAGAAATAGTGAGTAGAAATAGTCATTTCAATAGGAATAGTAGTAGTAATAATAATAGTGGTGGTAATAGTAATCATAGAAGCAAAAATAATAGCATTAGTAGTGATGATTTACTAGTACTAGTTGTAGTATGTAGTAGCTTTAATGATTGATAGTAGTAGTATTTTAATAGTAGTAGTAATAATAGTGGTGCAAATAGTAGTGATAGTCATAATAATACTACTAGTAGTGATAATTTAGTAGTAATTAGAAGTAGTAGTATTTTTATACTAGTAGAAGTAAATGTAGTAATCTTGGTGGTAATAGTAATCATAGTAGCAATAGTAAGTAGTAGTGGTGATCATTTCAGAAGTAGTAGTAGTAGTTATTATTAGTAATAATGGAGGTGGTATTAATAGTGAACATAGTAGCAATAATAATAATAATAATAATAATAATAGTACTATTAGTGGTACTAATAGTAGCAGTAATTTTAGTAGCATTAGTAACAATAGTAATAGTAGTAATAATTTTAGTTGCATTATTAGTATTAGTAGCATTAGTAACAGTAGCAATAGTAGTAGTAATTTTTGCAGCATTAGTGTAGTGGTAGTAGTAATTTTAGTAGCATTAGTAGTAGTGGTTGTATTAGTAACAGTAGTAATAGTAGTAGTAATTTTTTCAGCATTAGTGTAGTAGTAGTAGTAATTTTAGTAGCATTAGTAGTAGTGGTTGTATAAGTAACAGTAGTAATAGTAGTAGTAATTTTTGAAGCATTAGTATATTAGTAGTAATTTTAGTAGCATTAGTAGTAGTGGTTGTATTAGTAACAGTAGTAATAGTAGTAGTAATTTTTGAAGCATTAGTGTAGTAGTAATAGTAATTTTAGTAGCATTAGTAGTAGTGGTTGTATTAATAACAGTAGTAATAGTAGTAGTAAATTTTGCAGCATTAGTGTAGTAGTAATAGTAATTTTAGTAGCATTAGTAGTAGTGGTTGTATTAGTAACAGTAGCAATAGTAGTAGTAATTTTTGCAGCATTAGTGTAGTAGTAGTAGTAATTTTAGTAGCATTAGTAGTAGTGGTTGTATTAGTAACAGTAGCAATAGTAGCAGTAATTGTTGCAGCATTAGTGTAGTAGTAGTAATTTTAGTAGCATTAGTAGTAGTAGTTGTATTAGTAACAGTAGTAATAGTAGTAGTAATTTTTGCAGCATTAGTGTATTAGTAGTAATTTTAGTAGCATTAGTAGTAGTGGTTGTATTAATAACAGTAGTAATAGTAGTAGTAATTTTTGAAGCATTAGTGTAGTAGTAATAGTAATTTTAGTAGCATTAGTAGTAGTGGTTGTATTAGTAACAGTAGCAATAGTAGTAGTAATTGTTGCAGCATTAGTGTAGTAGTAGTAGTAATTTTAGTAGCATTAGTAGTAGTGGTTGTATTAGTAACAGTAGTAATAGTAGTAGTAATTTTTGCAGCATTAGTGTATTAGTAGTAATTTTAGTAGCATTAGTAGTAGTGGTTGTATTAGTAACAGTAGTAATAGTAGTAGTAATTTTTGCAGCATTAGTGTAGTAGTAGTAGTAATTTTAGTAGCATTAGTAGTAGTGGTTGTATTAGTAACAGTAGCAATAGTAGTAGTAATTGTTGCAGCATTAATGTAGTAGTAGTAATTTTAGTAGCATTAGTAGTAGTAGTTGTATTAGTAACAGTAGTAATAGTAGTAGTAATTTTTGCAGCATTAGTATATTAGTAGTAATTTTAGTAGCATTAGTAGTAGTGGTTGTATTAGTAACAGTAGTAATAGTAGTAGTAATTTTTGCAGCATTAGTGTAGTAGTAGTAGTAATTTTAGTAGCATTAGTAGTAGTGGTTGTATTAGTAACAGTAGCAATAGTAGTAGTAATTTTTGAAGCATTAGTGTAGTAGTAATAGTAATTTTAGTAGCATTAGTAGTAGTGGTTGTATTAGTAACAGTAGCAATAGTAGTAGTAATTGTTGCAGCATTAGTGTAGTAGTAGTAGTAATTTTAGTAGCATTAGTAGTAGTGGTTGTATTAGTAACAGTAGCAATAGTAGTAGTAATTTTTGCAGCATTAGTGTATTAGTAGTAATTTTAGTAGCATTAGTAGTAGTGGTTGTATAAGTAACAGTAGTAATAGTAGTAGTAATTTTTGAAGCATTAGTGTAGTAGTAGTAGTAATTTTAGTAGCATTAGTAGTAGTGGTTGTATTAGTAACAGTAGCAATAGTAGTAGTAATTTTTGCAGCATTAGTGTAGTAGTAGTAATTTTAGTAGCATTAGTAGTAGTGGTTGTATTAGTAACAGTAGCAATAGTAGTAGTAATTGTTGCAGCATTAGTGTAGTAGTAGTAATTTTAGTAGCATTAGTAGTAGTAGTTGTATTAATAACAGTAGTAATAGTAGTAGTAATTTTTGCAGCATTAGTGTATTAGTAGTAATTTTAGTAGCATTAGTAGTAGTGGTTGTATTAGTAACAGTAGTAATAGTAGTAGTAATTTTGGCAGCATTAGTGTAGTAGTAGTAGTAATTTTAGTAGCATTAGTAGTAGTGGTTGTATTAGTAACAGTAGCAATAGTAGTAGTAATTTTTGCAGCATTAGTGTAGTAGTAGTAGTAATTTTAGTAGCATTAGTAGTAGTGGTTGTATTAGTAACAGTAGCAATAGTAGTAGTAATTTTTGCAGCATTAGTGTAGTAGTAGTAGTAATTTTAGTAGCATTAGTAGTAGTGGTTGTATTAGTAACAGTAGCAATAGTAGTAGTAAATTTTGCAGCATTAATGTAGTAGTAGTAGTAATTTTAGTAGCATTAGTAGTAGTAGTTGAATTAGTAACAGCAGTAATAATAGTAGTAATTTTTGCAGCATTAATGTAGTAGTAGTAATTTTAGTAGCATTAGTAGTAGTGGTTGTATTAGTAACAGTAGCAATAGTAGTAGTAATTTTTGCAGCATTAGAGTAGTAGTAGTAGTGGTAGTAATTTTAGTAGCATTAGTAGTAGTGGTTGTATTAGTAACAGTAGCAATAGTAGTAGTAATTTTTTCAGCATTAGTGTAGTAGTAGTAGTAATTTTAGTAGCATTAGTAGTAGTGGTTTTATTAGTAACAGTAGTAATAGTAGTAGTAATTTTTTCAGCATTAGTGTAGTAGTAGTAGTAATTTTTGCAGCATTAGTGTAGTAGTAGTAGTAATTTTAGTAGCATTAGTAGTAGTAGTTGTATTAGTAACAGTAGCAATAGTAGTAGTAATTTTTGCAGCATTAGTGTAGTAGTAGTAGTAAATTTTGCAGCATTAATGTAGTAGTAGTAATTTTAGTAGCATTAGTAGTAGTGGTTGTATTAGTAACAGTAGTAATAGTAGTAGTAATTTTTGCAGCATTAGTGTAGTAGTAGTAGTAATTTTAGTAGCATTAGTAGTAGTGGTTGTATTAGTAACAGTAGCAATAGTAGTAGTAAATTTTGCAGCATTAATGTAGTAGTAGTAGTAGTAGTAGTAATTTTAGTAGCATTAGTAGTAGTGGTTGTATTAGTAACAGTAGCAATAGTAGTAGTAAATTTTGCAGCATTAATGTAGTAGTAGTAATTTTAGTAGCATTAGTAGTAGTGGTTGTATTAGTAACAGTAGTAATAGTAGTAGTAAATTTTGCAGCATTAATGTAGTAGTAGTAATTTTAGTAGCATTAGTAGTAGTGGTTGTATTAGTAACAGTAGTAATAGTAGTAGTAATTTTTGCAGCATTAGTGTAGTGGTAGTAATTTTAGTAGCATTAGTAGTAGTGGTTGTATTAGTAACAGTAGTAATAGTAGTAGTAATTTTTTCAGCATTAGTGTAGTAGTAGTAGTAATTTTAGTAGCATTAGTAGTAGTGGTTGTATAAGTAACAGTAGTAATAGTAGTAGTAATTTTTGAAGCATTAGTGTAGTAGTAGTAGTAATTTTAGTAGCATTAGTAGTAGTGGTTGTATTAGTAACAGTAGCAATAGTAGTAGTAATTTTTGCAGCATTAGTATATTAGTAGTAATTTTAGTAGCATTAGTAGTAGTGGTTGTATTAGTAACAGTAGTAATAGTAGTAGTAATTTTTGCAGCATTAGTGTAGTAGTAGTAGTAATTTTAGTAGCATTAGTAGTAGTGGTTGTATTAGTAACAGTAGTAATAGTAGTAGTAATTTTTGCAGCATTAGTGTATTAGTAGTAATTTTAGTACCATTAGTAGTAGTGGTTGTATTAGTAACAGTAGTAATAGTAGTAGTAATTTTTGCAGCATTAGTGTAGTAGTAGTAGTAATTTTAGTAGCATTAGTAGTAGTGGTTGTATTAGTAACAGTAGTAATAGTAGTAGTAATTTTTGCAGCATTAGTGTATTAGTAGTAATTTTAGTAGCATTAGTAGTAGTGGTTGTATTAGTAACAGTAGTAATAGTAGTAGTAATTTTTGCAGCATTAGTGTAGTGGTAGTAATTTTAGTAGCATTAGTAGTAGTGGTTGTATTAGTAACAGTAGCAATAGTAGTAGTAATTGTTGCAGCATTAGTGTAGTAGTAGTAATTTTAGTAGCATTAGTAGTAGTGGTTGTATTAGTAACAGTAGCAATAGTAGTAGTAATTGTTGCAGCATTAGTGTAGTAGTAGTAATTTTAGTAGCATTAGTAGTAGTAGTTGTATTAGTAACAGTAGTAATAGTAGTAGTAATTTTTGCAGCATTAGTGTATTAGTAGTAATTTTAGTAGCATTAGTAGTAGTGGTTGTATTAGTAACAGTAGTAATAGTAGTAGTAATTTTTGCAGCATTAGTGTAGTAGTAGTAGTAATTTTAGTAGCATTAGTAGTAGTGGTTGTATTAGTAACAGTAGCAATAGTAGTAGTAATTTTTGCAGCATTAGTGTAGTAGTAGTAGTAATTTTAGTAGCATTAGTAGTAGTGGTTGTATTAGTAACAGTAGCAATAGTAGTAGTAATTTTTGCAGCATTAGTGTAGTAGTAGTAGTAATTTTAGTAGCATTAGTAGTAGTAGTTGTATTAGTAACAGTAGCAAAAGTAGTAGTAATTTTTGCAGCATTAGTGTAGTAGTAGTAGTAAATTTTGCAGCATTAATGTAGTAGTAGTAATTTTAGTAGCATTAGTAGTAGTGGTTGTATTAGTAACAGTAGTAATAGTAGTAGTAATTTTTGCAGCATTAGTGTAGTAGTAGTAGTAATTTTAGTAGCATTAGTAGTAGTGGTTGTATTAGTAACAGTAGCAATAGTAGTAGTAAATTTTGCAGCATTAATGTAGTAGTAGTAGTAGTAGTAGTAATTTTAGTAGCATTAGTAGTAGTGGTTGTATTAGTAACAGTAGCAATAGTAGTAGTAAATTTTGCAGCATTAATGTAGTAGTAGTAATTTTAGTAGCATTAGTAGTAGTGGTTGTATTAGTAACAGTAGCAATAGTAGTAGTAAATTTTGCAGCATTAATGTAGTAGTAGTAGTAGTAGTAGTAATTTTAGTAGCATTAGTAGTAGTGGTTGTATTAGTAACAGTAGCAATAGTAGTAGTAAATTTTGCAGCATTAATGTAGTAGTAGTAATTTTAGTAGCATTAGTAGTAGTGGTTGTATTAGTAACAGTAGTAATAGTAGTAGTAAATTTTGCAGCATTAATGTAGTAGTAGTAATTTTAGTAGCATTAGTAGTAGTGGTTGTATTAGTAACAGTAGTAATAGTAGTAGTAAATTTTGCAGCATTAATGTAGTAGTAGTAATTTTAGTAGCATTAGTAGTAGTGGTTGTATTAGTAACAGTAGCAATAGTAGTAGTAATTTTTGCAACATTAGTGTAGTAGTAGTAATTTTAGTAGCATTAGTAGTAGTGGTTGTATTAGTAACAGTAGTAATAGTAGTAGTAATTTTTGCAGCATTAGTGTAGTGGTAGTAATTTTAGTAGCATTAGTAGTAGTGGTTGTATTAGTAACAGTAGTAATAGTAGTAGTAATTTTTGCAGCATTAGTATATTAGTAGTAATTTTAGTAGCATTAGTAGTAGTGGTTGTATTAGTAACAGTAGTAATAGTAGTAGTAATTTTTGCAGCATTAGTGTAGTAGTAGTAGTAATTTTAGTAGCATTAGTAGTAGTGGTTGTATTAGTAACAGTAGTAATAGTAGTAGTAATTTTTGCAGCATTATTGTAGTAGTAGTAGTAATTTTAGTAGCATTAGTAGTAGTGGTTGTATTAGTAACAGTAGCAATAGTAGTAGTAATTTTTGCAGCATTAATGTAGTTGTAGTAATTTTAGTAGCATTAGTAGTAGTGGTTGTATTAGTAACAGTAGTAATAGTAGTCGTAAACTATATATCTGCTATATACCTATCAGTTTTATAAACTGTTCATTTGATTCCCCAGAGTCTCCACTGTGTAGCTCTGTGGCATGAAGATTGAAGATATGCCAGCTGGCTAATCACACCGCTCCTTCTGCTGGAACTTGAGACTGGAATTTTGGGGCCTACTGTCTGGAAACACTGTCTAGGTCACTGAGGGAATTGACCGTATGACATGTGAATCGTATCTGTCATGTTGTGATTCCAAATGCAGCAGACAACCTTTGGCACAACAGCCTGCTAGCAAAAAACATATATATACATATATATATATATATATATATATATATATATATATATATATATATATATATATATACAGTACACACACAGTGTAGAGGCTAGCTATGGTGTTTATGTGCATAAGTTAGAATTACTGAGAGTAGGTGCAGTGAATATAGAAGTGAGATGGAGATTTCTATAGAAAAGATGTTTGTTTTTTTATGAATGAGGCTGTGAGAAACTTTTATTTTACTCTAGCTAGCAAGTTGTAAGCTGATAATGTTTTTTTTTTCCAAAGTAACGCAGTGCGAAGTCGGAGAATAAATCCATCGTGACCTTAACCGAATCTCTGTACAATATTTTCATAATGTTTCATTGCAAAATAAACAAAAAAAATTAGCATGGCTAAGAGCTGTGTATATGTATATATACAGATTTAGTTAAACATCTCAGAATTCTAATTTATCCATTAAGAAGATGTTGTCCAACTTTACTATAGAGTCAGTACACGCAAAGCCGAGACGTTAAAAGGTTAAAAGGTCTTTTGCCGAAGGGTCCCAGGATTTAAACTAGCAACATTTCAGTAACTAGCACCTCTGAGTTTCCTCAGTCTCAGGAGCCTCAGGGCCCAAGCACTGATCCGAAAGTCAGAAAAACAGGCTTTTTCCTTCTCTAAAGCACAACGATCACTACTGCGAAGATAGCTTTAGGCTTTTCATCTGTCTCATAATGATTACTTTAAAACTTTAAGGGAATGCAAGTAAACATTCACACTATGGAAATGCGTCCATGTCGTATAGCTGGCAATATCAAACGATGTCCTGAGGGTGAGTTGTATCCAGACCCGAACCCATCCTCAGACACATTTTCCCACTTTACATTTATGTACAATCTATAAAAATGTAATGTATTGAATACGGCCCCTTCCATCAAGAAATATGGAACTACTGACCATATAGAGGTGTGTAAATGTGTGTGTGTGTGACCACATTAGAGGTAATATACACATCAAGGACACTGCTATCATTAGCTATTACACTGAGAGAAAAAAAAGATGAGTGCTGTGAGCGACAAGCGAGGATGTCCGTGAGGAGGAACTGGTGAGAAGCAGAGGATTGCTATTGATTTATTTATTTATTTATTTATTTATTTATTTATTTAAAATTGTAGGATTGTTGTTGCTGTAAACATGTCTTACTTAATTAAATATGTAAATATTCATAGAAACTCTAGATAGAGTGCACGATTTTTTTTTAAATAAATTGTGCGTAATTTTATGTTAATTTCCAATAATAATAATTCTTGATTCTGATTGGTTCTTTTTTAAGAGCAAGAGCCTTGTGTCCTATACTGTATTGTACTGTAAGATGCAGATTTTCATTTGTATCTGTTTTTGTGACAAAAATACACAGATTTTTTGCTTTTTTTTTCTTTTCTTTTCTTTTATTTTACATGCAGTGCTCCTTGTAAGTTTTGCAATTCAGGCTACATTTTCCTATCTAAATGCTGTAAAGATTTTTTTTTTAAATTAATATTATTTTTAATTTCAATTGCTGTCACCTCCCAGCCTGCAGGGGGCGCTAGACATTACAAACTACCTTTATTTATTTATTTATTTATATTACAATATATTTATTTTATTTGTCTCATTAGGATCTTAGCATTTTACCTATTTTTTTCCATTATTATTATTTTTTTTTTTCATAGACCAACTCTAACTTCTCGACATAACATTTGAACTTTTTTTTTCCCATAATGTCAGAAGACGTAGCTCCAAAGGGCACTGCATAGTTAGTGCATACGTTTTAAGGCTAATGAAGGAGCATATTAAAGAGCACAGGTTGAGCCATTTTAATTATACTATGGTAATGACCTCAGTACGTGTGTAACGTGTCTGCAGCTTCTGAATAGAAATGAAGAATTTCGGATCCGAATATGAAATATCAACGGACAGTATATTAGCATGAAATGCAGCCTTTTTTTTTAATAGGTTGACATAAAATTTTAGGCTTTATGTATTTAAATATGGGCTGCATAAATCTTTCATCTTTTATTTAATTCCAATTTTTTTTTTTATTTAATTCCAGTCCAAAATTATAGCCCGAAGTGTTCATCTAAATGTTATTATTTTTATGTTCTCTTCCTCCTGCCGGGCTTCACGTTCCGAGAGTACAAATTCGATCATGTGAACATCGTCCCGAAGCTAACGGTTTGTTTATTCCCTGAGTATTTTCTTGGCACGGCATCCGCTGCGTGCATTTAGACAGACTGATCTCCATCGCTAAAATAACACTTGGTATTTTGCCCCAGGCGGAGCATAGCCCTTCGAATTTGGCCTCCTCTCCTGGTGCCCACAGTTCAGACTCGAACTCAAACACACAAGCTGCCGGGTCGAGAGGTCGGCAAGTGGAAAAATAGCAGGCTGACTGTCCACCTTGGCTGATTTATAATGCATGTCAACATCCAGCGCATGACAATGCACAGCCTCGGGTCAGCGCGAAGCGAGCGATGCCGTCCAGCTGCCCACATTCCATCATCGCAGCCAAACGTCTGAGGTGAAGTCAGCCGAGCAGGTCTGCAGAGTATTAAAACGGATTTACATGGTATTAAAACGCTGGTTTAATGCGGTTGGACTGGTTAAAGATGTCTCATTAAACGCTGATATAATGGATGTGTTGTTTATTGACAGTAAATCATAAAAAAGGCTGTTGAGATTCACGAGCACATGCGCCATATTACTGTGTTTTTTGGCTCCTTGTTTTGCTTCATTTATGATGCTTATAATCTTAATGTGTGTTTTGTTTTTTACTGAATATTTTCACCCCTGCACTGCCAGTCAGGCAATATAACAGCGTCCTAAATGACATACTACACTTCACATGTACTTACACTATGCACTCTAACATCCAGTGTATGAATTTTACAAGTTATTTATACAAACCGGAAGTGTTTTCTAGTCTATGGCAAATGTTGTCAAACATGTTAAAAAGTAAATCACACAATTGTCCCTGGGTGCATTTATAAGACGTTTAAATCCTCCATTAAAGTTTCATCAGCCATCTTGGAGGATTTTTTTTTTTTTGTCTCATGGTCTGGTAGCTCCGCCCCTCTCTTCAGCTACGTAAGCAAAGCTGCGAATGTTGAGCGCATGAAGTGTCCACTTCATTTTTGCGGCTGAATAAGTGCACTACCATTGTCTTGAAGTGCACTTCTTGTTGGTGGAGTGTATAAATATGCGAATTGGGACAACGTTATGGTTTAAGTTACTCAAGAATTAGAAAATTCCCGCCCCTTACTTTCTTTCAGGCGTTGTTTCCACTAATTAACTTCAAGAGAAAAGAAACGGGAGGCTCGAATTGGAGAGGATCGAATGTTCAGAGACGCTTTAGCATAAGTGATGACTGGAGCTTGAATGTAGCTTTAAACGGATAAAAATGACAGTGATAAAGTAAAAGTTGTATAGGTTGTTGCTGTTGATGTTGTCTATGCTGATACTAGCTAGGAATGATAGAAGAAGCTAGAATGAAGTGTTGCTATGGCAACAGCATGTGTGTTTAATCGAAGCATTGCCTGGACACTGAAGAAGTCCTAAATACAGCAATATTAGATATTTTTAATTGCTAAAATTCTATATAAACAATGGAAAAAGAAATATTTATGCATCAGAATTTCCATAAAACTTTACGCTGTTTTTTTGTTAAGCTGAAGTGTACCAAAATGCTGAGCTGGACAAATGTCATGAGTGAAAAATGAACTGGCCACGAGACGTCCCCCAGAAAAAAAAACAACAAGAAGAAGAAAAACGTTGCGTTGTCTATCGGGGTTCCTCCTGAACTCTGGGAGAAACTCCAACCCCATCACTCAATGTCAGAGTTACACATCAGGGGATCCCATCATGACACAAACCCCTCTTACCCTTTTCTTCCTTATCCACCCCTCCGTCCTTTCTCCTGTACCCCGGGAAGATCAAAAGAAGCAGAAGAGTCCATTGTTTGATTTCGGATGAAAGTTTGGAGAACTAGCCTCCACAGACAGACACACACACACACTGAACGTTGGAGACAGACACATTAATATTGCACGTCCTGCGGTATTTAAGACGTGTCACGTTTCAGGAGGCCGCGTCCCCGTGTGCCGGTAAACAGTTAGACGAAATACGTGAAGCTGCTTCTTCTTCCCAGTGATATGTTTTCGATTTCTCGATTTCGATCTCCTTTTACAGCTTGCATTTGTAATATTTTGGTGACAGATTGAATTTTCTGCTATACTTATTTCCCGGATGATGCGATACCGAATACGACGATCGATACCCAAAGTGCCACAAGCGTCCCTTCAGTGCATCGACATCCTGCATTTGTTTATTTATTTATTTATTTACTTATTTTACATTCATCTAATCCTAGTCTCAACTTTTTTGGTACTTTTGTCTTAAAAAGTATTCCGATATCCAAGACAAAAATCAATCTAATGCCCGGAAAATTAATTATATCGCTCATATTCATATTCACATCAAACGGCGACCGGCCAGTTTATTAGGAACACCCATCCCTGCTTGATTTGTGCCATCAGCCAATCATGAGGCAGCTGCATAGGTTTATGTCAAGAGTGAGGGAGTTATTTAATAGATGAATAAACACTCGGTACAACCGTGTTGCGCTGAAAAGCATCTCAGATTATAAAAAAAAAAAAAAGGGATTTTTCTACCTTTCTTTCTTCAGGACTTTTCTGTAAGCAGATGTTTAGTTAAAGAAGGAGCGTCCGAAATCAGGTGATTTTTTTTTTTTTTGTGTCACATCCCCATTATTTCCGCACCAAAATTTTTCACCAAACCTTCTTTTTTATAAAAAATTAACAAAAGAAAACAAAATGAATATTATAGCAACTTTCGCCTTGTTCAAGTTCTTTTTTCTTCTCCGTTTTTCTCTCTCTTGTCCTTCATTTCTAGAAATGTAGTATTTTTTGTGGTTAATAGAGAGGTTTAACTCCTTCTTGTCAAAGCATCAAGACATAATTTTCCTTCGTAACAATCTGAGCTTTTGTGTATAGGTTTTTAAAGCTAGCTAACTCTAAAGTGCTTAAATGGAGCAGTTTCAAGGATGCTAGCTATTAGAAATATGAATAATTAACGGTCATAGAATTTTTGGAACTAATTAAGATTATTAAATTAGCTCAATATTAGCTAAAAAAAACATAACCAGATTACCAGAGATGTTTATTTATTTTGATAGCCTGTTAGCAAGCTACAGATCCTATCAGATGCAAATTTTTATCTCAGCTTAAATGTAGCGGCTTCAGGAATGCTAGCTATCAGAATTATGAATAATTAACATTAGCATTCGTGGAAATTTTTCAACTCTTTTTTGATATTATTAGGTTAGATCAATATTAGCTAAAATAGCCGAAAGGACATTTTTACCAGATTACCAAAGATTTTTTGTTAACGTGTTAGCAAGCTAAATCTCAGCTAAGATAACAAGCTACAGATGCAAAGTTTACCTCAGGTTGTGTCAGTAACACTTCAGAAAATAACCCAAAGCTTGTTGTGAGTAATTGAAATAATACACTAGCAACAAAATGACAGGTTTAAAACAACATCTATTTAAAATAATAACATTTTGTGAAAACAAAACCCAACCAAACGCAGAACGAACAAACCGACCAACCAAAAGGTATCAAGTTCGGTCTGATTTGGATTTGATTTGGATTCGTCTCTAAATAAATAAACTCTGTGTCCAGAAAACTCGTTATAGTTTTTGTTTGTTGTTTGTTTCGTTTCGTTTCTTTCCTTTGACATTTTCGCCGGCTCATTTATCAAACGTTGTGTTGTAACGTCTCTGTCATGCATCATGAAAAAAGGGGCAAACTTTTCTGTCTGTGCCCTTTGTTTAGAGTTAATTCATCAAAATACAGTATGAAGAAAACAACACACACACACACACACACACACAGAGTGAAAAAAAAGCCTTTCTGTGCACTAAAAGTGGAGAATACAAAAGCATCCAGATGTTATTAATTCATGACGTTGACCATTTCCGACGGTTCAATAATAAATATGAAAAGAATGCGCCGGGCCTTTCCACCGATGTCCACTATAATAGGCTTGCACTTTTCTCCTTTCTCTCTCTCTCTCTCTCTCTCTGAGGGAGCGGCGGGAGAAAGGAGGGAGAAAGGAGGGACGAGTGAAACGTCTTGATTCAGCCTGAAGCTTCACCCCACGGAGAGAGGCGGAATGGAGCGACGGCTTCACCTCCTGCATTATTCATGAGAGTAAATTAACCCTGAGTGAAGCTGCTACATCAATCAAGAAAACCTGCCATAACTCTGTGTGTGTGTGTGTGTGTGTGTGTAAGACATGGATAGAAGGTGAGTTAGTAAGTGAGTGAGTGAACACAGTGTTGTGTGTGTGTGTGTGTGTGTGACTGATTGAAGAATGGTTTGTGAGTTAGTTACAAACATAAGAACACAAAGGTGTGTGTGTGTGTGTGAGAGAGAGAGAGAGAGAGAGAGAGAAACATGGATAGATGGTGAGTGAGTGAGTGAATGAGTGAGTGAACACAAAGTGGTGTGTCTGTGTGAGTGAAAGAGAGAGAGAGAGAGAGAGAGAGAGACAGAGAGACAGATTGAGTGGAGAATGGTTTGTGTGTGAGTTAGTTACAACACATACACAAAGATGTGTGTGTGTTGTTTGTGTAGGCTTTTTGTATGAGCTTCACAGAAAGGCATATGCTTTTGTGACATTCTATGTGTGTGTGTGTGTGTGTGAGAGAGAGAGAGACAGTCGCGGGGTAAATAAAGTGAAAGATGGTTTATATGTGAACATGTTAGAAGGAAGTTTGAATAAAAAAACAACTTGCAAGAACACAAAAGAGGTGTGTGTATGGCTGTTTCTTTGTGTGTGGTTGTATTTAACCGTGTGTGTGTGTGTGTGAGAGAGAGAAAGAGGGAGTAAATAAAGTAAAAGATGGTCTATATTTAAACATGATAGATAGGTTTAGCTAAAAAAAAAAAAAACTTGTAAGAACACAAAAGAAGTGTGTAGGGGTGTATTTAGCTGTCTGTGTGTGTGTGTGTGTGTGTGTGTGAAGATTTTCTATAACAGCAACTCACCGGTTTGAATAAATTCACTTCTAATACAGTGTTATTGTTTCTAGAGTAACAACCTGCTCAGAATTTTCTGGAATTTTCCTCCATTCTTTGGTGCTTTTCTGTGAGCAGATGTTTTAGTTAGCGTTTAAAGAAGGATCGTTGTTCCTCAGCGCTTTGTTCCAGTCGGGTTTGTATCGATGTCAAGGACTTCTTAGTTTTTTTTGTTTTTTTAAAACTGTACTTTTCCATAAATGCTTTCATTTCGAGATATTGTTTGGGGGAAGTAAGGAAGCGCTAGCCTGTTGCTAGCATTCAGCTTGCTAGTGATAAAAAAAAAAAAAAAATAGGAAAAATTAGCATACATGAAACAGATTAATTTAAACTAATTTACTGTTAAGATTAATCTTAGCAAAAATAGCTGAAAGGACATTACCAGTTTACCCGATATTTCGTTTGTTAGGTAGCTAAATTTCAGCTAAGCTAGCCAGCGACAGTAACAAACCAGAAACATTTGACTAGACAGAAATTTCTCATTCAAATATTGTTTTAAAACTAAAAGTAATTCTCCAATTATTGCATAAATAAAGTGGGCTGATATTGATTTCCTGCTAACTAGCTAAAGAGCTCCTCACTAAAATTTTGCTAGCTACATTTCAGCTAAGTTAACACGCTATTTGATCAGACCAGACCAATTCTGTAACAAGAATATTTTTATTCAAAAGTAATTAAGTGAGACATTTAATACTGAAAAAAATTCTTTATTTGTTGGTTAAATAAAGTGGACTGATATAGATTGTTTAGCTAAAGAGCTCCTCAATAAAAATGTAGCTAGCTACGTTTTAGCTATGCTAACAAGCTAACACCACAGAAAACCTGTGACCAGACCAGATCAATTCTGTAACAAGAACATTTTTATTCAAAAGTAAATAAATGAGGCATTCAATACTGAAAGAAATTCTTTAATTATTCTTTCTTACATTAAGTGGACTGATATTGCTTTCCTGCTAAGTGCTCCTCACTAAAATTTAGCTAGCTACGTTTCAGCTAAGCTAACCATTTTACCAGACCAGATCATGTCGGTAACAGGAACATTTTTTATTCAAAAGTAATTCAAGGAGTCATTTAAACACTGAAAGAAATGCTTTAATTATTTCCTAATTTATCAAGGGGACTAGCGAGATTAGCGAATCAACTGACGTATCGATGGTGTTCTCGGCTACACAGATGCTAGCAAAGTGAAAGTTATAAGCATGAAAAAATTTTTTTTTTTTTTTATTACAATTTTAACGAGAGACCTTCTGGAAAATTCCTCACATGAAGTCGATTCGTTCTCGCGGCTCTCCAAGGTGACATCTAGCGTAACTTTACTCGAGCTGATAAAGTAGCAGAACAAATCGTTAGACGGTTAAGAGGAAAGACGATGAGGGGATGTGGAGGAGAGTGTGTTAAACAAAACAAATAAATAAATAAATAGGGCTGGAACGGAGCCCGTATCCTCATTGCCTCTGGAATGAGTTACACAGAATTCCAACAGGTGCAACGCAGGGCACGAGCGGGGCAACATGGACGCCATTGAAGATGGAGAGAGAGAGAGAGAGAGAGAGAGAGAGAGAGAGGAATTGAAACAACAGCATGTCCTCCAGGCTTGAGAGAAACCATGTAACAGGAGCCAAATGATCAAACACACCATCAGGACAAAAACACCGTCTCTTCTTAACCCCAGTAGCTTTTTTTCCCCTTTTTTGTAATTCATAATGCTGATTAAAGCATGTTTGATCGTTGTTTTATTTCATAATCCTCAATTAAAAATCCTCTACAGTATCAGGGCCATAAACACACAGGTCCATCAAATATAAAAGCAGGGATAATCAATGAATAAAACAGCTGTGCTCAGTCCCGGTGTCACCGTGATGTTTCCATAGTCCACAATCACAATTATTCATTTATTCCTAGTTGTTTTTTGCGCATTTTTTGTCCCCGCACTTTATAAATAGACTCACAGCACTGCTTGACATAAAGTGATCTCATTAACGTTGATTAACGTTAATGAAAAAAAAAAACGCTTTAGGAGGTTCAGAGTTTCAGATTTGTGTGTGTGTGTGTGTGTGAAGATTTTCTATAAAAGCAACTCACTGCTTTAAATGAATACACTTCTAATATTGTTTCTCTACTGACAACCTACACAGAACTTTTCGGAATTTTCCTTCTTTTCTTTCTTTCTTCAGGACTTTCTTGTACGCAGATGTTTATTTAGCGTTTAAAGAAGGAGCATCCGGAATCAGCGCTTTGTAATAATCTGGGTAAAGCTTTAAGTTTTTAAAGCTAGCTAAGGATGCTAGCTATTAAAAATATGCAACCTTTGCAGTCATGGAACTCTTATCATTATAAGCTCAATATTAGCTAAAAAGAACATTACCAGATTACTAAAAGATGTTTTAATTTTTTGTTAGCAAGTTAAATCTTAGCTAAGCTACCAAGCCCCAGATGCAAAGTTTACCTCAGGTTTTGGCAATAACTCTTAACAAAGTATCCCAAAAGTGGTTGTGAGGAGAAAATAACTGAAATACTACACTAGCAACAAAAAACGGGTTGTATTTCCGACGGTGAAACTTCCACGGCTAATAATAAACAAATTCAAACTAGCTAACCCAAGATACCGAAAGGTTTTTCTAGCTCCCTTTCCTCGTTGTTATTCGCTCTCATTCAGGCACATTACAGAATCAAATGCGATGCAGGTGCAAAATACCGGTGGAAGGGAAGTGGCCCACATAGCTGGAAGCCAATCAATAAAACGTATTCCTGTGTCTCAAGCCTCATCACGATGAAATAAATGAAACCGAGGTGTCCTGATATTTTTTAGTTCTTTATTCTAAATGAGGAGAATGAAGGTATGAGTGAAATATAAATCTCTCCGCATGTAGATGTGGTTCCAGCAGCAAGGTGAGAAGGTTTCACTTGCTTGTGTGAAAAAAACGCAAATCAGTCTGTCTACTGTTCGGATTATTTTGATTTCCGGGTCTTTATTTTGCAGTTTTCCTGAAACTTGGAAACTCTATTCCTTCAACATCTTCCCAAGATCCTTTAAACTACATTTAATTTGATTTGAAAGCAGTTCGTACTTTGATTATTTTATCTTTAATGAGTACACTAGCTGCAACTGTGTTGGAGAAAAACGCCATAAAGACGACATAACGAAGAAACCTTCAGAGGAATCGGTTTCATCTGGGTGACATCAGATCCACAGACATCTTGAGGAGACAGGACACGTCTTTCTGAGGACATGACGGCTGCATGGACCCATGTTCTTTATAGTAATTTATACTTATAAAGATTAATAACAACTAAAAACTGGATTTTACTGGCCTTGTACTTGGACTCTGGACAATGATAATAAAGTTAAATCTAATCTAATCAATCTAAACTAAAGGACAAACCAGATTATATAGGGCAACCGTTTTTTGTTTACTTGTTTGTTTGTTTGTTTTTTGAGCTCTTAGCTGATTTTTTTCATGACATCAAGCAAATAAGTACTGAGCTTGAAGTCAAGCTTTAAATACACCCACAGGTGCTCCTCCGCTTGACACCAATTAACCAATCAGCCAGTCTGAAGCTAATTTCTTAATTGCCTAAAGATTTGACATAATTTTCTGGAATTTTCCAAGCTGTTTAAAGGCACTTCTCCACTTTTGAACCTGGACTTAATTCTGAAATCTATGGAATAATTTTTTGATTTCGATGATTTCAACATATCACATATTTGTAAACCTCTGACTTCAACATTAAAAAAGTCAACTTGAAAATTTTGGCTTTTAAGTGTGTAAACAATAAAAAATCTCATGGTGTGTTATTATGGGAAAATAATCAATGCTGTTGATTGGTGGTGTGATACAAAGCTACATACCGTTACATGCACATGAATGTAATATGGAGTTGTCCCGCCCTTTGCAGCTATAACAGCTTCAACTCTTCTGGGAAGGCTTTCCACAAGGTTTAGGAGTGTGTTTATGGGAATTTTTTTTGACCATTCCTCTAGAAGCGATTTTGTGAGGTCAGGCACTGATGTTGGACAAGAAGGACTGGCTCGCAGTCTCCGCTCTAATTCATCCCAAAGGTGTTCTATGGGGTTGAAGTGCAGGCCAGTCAAGTTCCTCCACACCAAACTCGCTCATCCATCTTTATGTACCTTGGTTTGTGCACTGATGCATGTCAGAACAGGAAGGGACCATCCCCAAGCTGTTTCCACAAAGCATGAAATTGTCCAAAATGTCTTGGTATGCTGAAGCATTAAGAGTTCCTTTCACTGGAACTAAGAGGCCGAGCACAACCCCTGAATTCAATGATTTGGAGCTGTGTCCCAAAACTTATGACAATATAGTGTAGTTCCTGTTCTCATGTTATAGCAGCTGTAAACAGTTACTCCTTTACTGTTAAAGATAATCATAATCATTTGTGACGGTTACTAAGCACTGACACTGGAGACTCCTCCCAGTCATGCTAATAAATGTCCCAAATTCTTACACCATTAAAAATCGAACTGAAATTTCCCCGCCTCTACATCATTTCTGAAAACTAAATCTACGTTCGAAGTATATTATATTTCACTCATTCTCTTCATTTAGAATAAAGGCCTAAAAACTATCAGGACACCTTGGTTTCATTTATTTCATTGTGATGAGGCTTGAGACACAGGAATACATTTTATTGATTGGCTTCCAGCTATGTGGGCCACTTCCCTTCCACCGGTATTTTGCACCTGCATCGCATTTGATTCTGTAATGTGCCTCATCAAAGAGGAAAGAGAGATTTCGGTATCTTGGGTTAGTTAGTCTGGAGGTGGGGTTTTGCTTGTCTTACAGTAGATGCCTCTGTTTTGTATATAATACCTGAGAATTGCCCAGAGATCTGGAAGACAATGCCGAGGTAAGGTAGGGGTCATGAATTAGAGGAACGCTGTTTGGGATGTGGGCCGAGCAAAGAATAATATAAAAAGCAGAGATGACAAATGTAAAAAAAATAAATAAAAATAAAGCCATTGGAGATCTTTTGTTGTGGCCATTCATATGTGTTTATGTACATTATTCAGCTCGGGTACTAGCTACAAGCTATAAGCTAAGATATGAGGCAGGTTTTCACAAAAAGGACAATGACTATAATACAGAATGTTTAAGGTAAATGGGTGGGGGAAAAAGGGTAGCTCAAAGGCATCGCTATGAACAAAACTACTTCAAATTGCCTCGTTTATGTCCAGAGATTTTGTCATTTATGGTTAAGCATTCAAAGGTAACCCACATCATGGCTTAGTCGTTTTCTTTCCTTTGTAAGCAACGGATTTTATGTAGCTGGACCTTCAGAGATTTCAGTGTAAGGAGAAGAAGAAGTAGAAGACGTTTGAAAATAACCCCTTCACAAACAGATTAGTGCTGAAGAAGTGAAATTGGATCCTGCATTAGCCATTCAAATCTTTGTTCAGCGCAGAGGACGCAGAAGCCATCTTTAAAAGTGTTTTAAAGCAAATCAGGACTGCCTCCTGCTTCAAACTTTCTCCCAGGTCGTGTTCGTTTATGTGTGTGTGTGTGTGTGCGTGAACATCTCGGCCAAATTGACTTTGAAACACGCGACGTGGCTTGCGACACCGCACCGGCGCTCAAATCTCATTTAGCACAGGACAGAGACAATAATGAGAGATGATTGGAGATACACAGAGAGGAGAGATGAAGAAAGACAGACAGAAACAAACACGGACGAGAAAAAGAGGCAAGGATGAAAGGGAAGAACAAGAAGCGCACACAAATGTTCATGCACCGTTACCCAGGAGTATTGCGAATGCGAGGTGACAGTTGCTGAGCTCCCTCACCTAATGCACATGCTGCGCAGCTCGCCTCTAATGTGCATTTAATCATAGCGCCGTTTCTGCCTGTCAACAGCGCTCCTGCGACGCAGCAAAAAATTTGGACTTTAATAACGGGGTGCATGACAATTGCCGTAATTACAAACACAAATACAGAGCCCGTGCATGGCCTTTGATTCGGCCCCGCGGCCTACATCTGTCGTCATTCCTCTTTTTGATTTATTTCCTTTCTGGAAACACCAAGAGGGAAAGAGCGGAGTGGATAGCAGGATTTTATTTTTCGATGCATGCAAACAGTTCCTATATTATGTCTACTGTAGGCTCCTGAGTATAAATTCATTATTCAGAACGAACAATAAAAAAAGATATGAACAGGAGATACCATGGCATCTGGTTGAGCTAGAGATTTCGGATTTCATTGCACTAGTCTCCTGCATGGATGCTTCTGTTGGATCAGATCTTTGCTTAAAATCTTATTCAAGCCTGACTTACATGAGGCAGTGAGGCAGAATATAATGCACTTCAGAGCTGAGAAAGTCAGAGTAAAGGAACTCTACTGGTATTAGTATTACATTTTTCTCAAACAGTTTCTAAAAAATAAAAAATGAAGCTGAACCATTATTTGTCACTATGTTGTTATGGTGTCCCTTGTACATATTTTCTCTTAAAACAGTAACCTAAAATGAAATTTTGTTCATCTACCTCATGTTCATGTATGTATGTAATGATGCTACTGGGAAGCTACTGGACGTCCAGTTCCATTTCTACATTTCTCAATGCTTTCTTTGACACTGACAAATTAGGCTTAAAAAACTCGGACAGATTTACACGTGTCTGTAACAGGAGATGTCACTACAAGCTTTTTCATTCTCAGGGTACACACACACACACACACACACACACAGACACACACACACAGAATATGGTCGAGTGTTTGGAAGTCATGTCGTGACCTCTGTGCTTGAACTCTGGCCACGCAGATCTTTGGATGCTGAAGGCGATCCCTCTTCCAACTGGGCTTTCCACACGGGCACAAAAGTTCAACTGCACCATCCCGTGCCATGCAATCACTCCTCATGCCAGCTGGACAGAGAGAGAGAGAGAGAGAGAGAGAGAGGACAGAAGGTATGTCTCCATGCTCATATTTCATAACAGTTCAAAAAGACAAGTGCAAAACAAGAAAGGTTCTGGTAATATTTTTGAAAAGACCAATGACTAATCACTGATCACTACTGTTTCCAATGACCAATCACATTTCACCAATGGACCCAGTGACCAATCACTAATTAACACTGTCCACAGTGACCAATCACTGATCACCTTTATTTCAAATGACCAATTTACCAATCACTATTATTTCCAATAACCAATCACTGATCACTATTATTCCCAATGACCAATCAATGATCAGCATTTTTGTCAATGACCAATCACTGATCAGCATTTTTGTCAATGACCAATCACTGATCACTATTATTCCCAATAACCAATCACTGATGATTATTATTCCATATGACCAATCACTGATCAGCATTTTTCTCAATAACCAGTCATTGAAGACCATTGTTCCCAATGACTAATCACTGATCACTATTATTCCAAATGACCAATCACTTATCACTATTATTTTCAAATGACTAAGCACTGATCACTATTTTTTTTCCACTATCCGAACCCTTATCACTAATATTCCCAATGACTAATCACTGATCCCTACTATTCCCAATGACCAATCACTAATCAGCATTTTTCTCAATGACCAATCACTGATCACTGTCATCACTATTATTCCAAATGACCAATCACTGATCACCATTATTGCTAGTAACCAATCACTGATCCCTACTATTCCCAGTGACCAATCACTGATCACTATTATTCCAAATGAACAATCAACATTATTCCCAATGACCAACCACTGATCAGCATTCTTCTCAATAACCAGTCACTGAACACCATTATTCCCAGTGACTAATCACTGTTTGCCATTTAACCCAGCGACCAATCATTATTTTTCAACATGACCAATCACTATTGTTATCATCAATCCCTGAACCAATCCCTCACCACTTTCCTTAACGACTAATCCCCGATCACCAGTGATGATAATCCATGGTGTCATTTTAATGTAACACATTCTAATATGCAAATGATCATGAATTTTGCAACAAATATGCAAACTAATGTACATTATCACGTATCACCCTTTCTTTAATTTTCAATTTATGTTCCATACCAAATTTGATTGGAAACAGACTCTTATGTTGACGAATAGACAGCACGATACAGACCACAGTACCGCACCACCGCTGCAAACCCAAACATCTTTATACTCCTAGCAAGTTGTCAACAAAAAAATGGCCATCTACTTTCGTCTCCATGAATTCAACAATCTCTGCCAGCCGTGCCACACGCAAAGCCCAGATGGTCCATGTTATGTCAACATCTTGAGCTCTGTTCATGCTGTGGGCATGTTTACTGCGTATAAACGGCAGAGATGGAAGGCTAGCACAGGACTAGCGCCTGTCTGTTCGAAGCGGCACGAGCTTGTTGCATAGCAGCGCGTACAGTGTTATTGTTTACTGATTGTTCTGGTGCGCCACATGCTAATCAGGATGTTATTAAGTATCCATCTGAAATGCACATGTTACGCTAAGACACTATCCAAAAATGATGTGTTCATGTGATGTTCCAAATAATACGGTGTACTGCTGCTCGTATTAGCCTTTCTGTCTTAACAGCTAATAAATTAGCCTGGGCAAACTGAGTAGGAGAAGCATTTTGCTTTTTTAGACGTTGTAAGTTAGGATGAAGATGCTAGCTCGGCGACTCTTTTTAACAGGTTTGTAATGGCTCTAACGGGGGCAATTTGCAAGTCTGCAAGCTGTTAAACTGTCGCGTTAGCATCATGCTCGTAGCAGATAAGAAAAGTCGTTACAAAATAATTACTACAGAGTCTCAGCAAGGCTGGATTCAAAGATTTTGTGAGGGGTTTTGTTACCTTCTTTTTTTGTAATATATATATATATATATCCACTGTGTTTTTGCCAGACACTGGTGATGTTTACTCAAATCCAGCTGTTCCAGGAGCTGCAGCTGCTAAACTCAAACTGGAGCTCAGTGACATTTTCATGGAGAACTATTCTTTTTTTTCTCTCTCTCTCTCAACCACTCTATCAGTCAGGCGCCATTGCCAGGAAACTTCTGTGCGACATCCTCGCCACCACCTTATTTCACTCCATCCCCTTTTAAATGAAAACACACCTCCTCGTTGCTCTTCGCTTCTCCTCTGACGGTGACGCTGAGCCCATGTGTATGTTAGTGACATCTGAACAAGCAGCCAATCATCCGTCACATCAATCACAGAGCATCTGTCCGGCAGTCACTCAGCGGCTAAAGCATCAATAAGCCGTCATGACAGGAAACCTGGGGAGTGATTCAAACACATCTTTCCCTCTCTCACATACACAAACACCTCAGACATTTGGCTTCTTCACAGAGAGAAGTCACCTCACTGCGGGTTCCTGGGCCCTCAGTCAGTGGACAAAAGGCGAGCGTGGAAAAAGAGATTAGCATTTCGCAAATTAGGATTCTGGGCTAGAGCTACTCGCTATTGTCTTTAAAGCGCATGGCCCGAGTGTGTTTGCCTATTCGAGCCATTAGAATAACAAAAGCAAGGGTCCTTTTTAATAAGACAGGCTGCTGAGGGAAATCACTTGTGAGGGCCTGTGTTGCCACTTCAGAATTAAAATCTGCAATCATTTGTGTCACGCTGCAATCAAAGGCCTTTCTTATCTCTTCTTTTCTCTCTCTGGGTAGTTAAGATTAGCTGATGACTACAGAAGCGGGCATGTGCGATTTCAGCAGATTACCTAAGATTATTACTTGTCAGAATGTATGAGAACCAAACAAAAATCTTGCACGAATCCTATAACTCACTGCGTGTGTCAGATTATACGATGAAGATCCTCAAAGAAAATGACTACGCGTAGTTTGCTACTTTAATCGACGCAGAAATTAGGTCTCATTAAAAAAAAAAATTGCGTGGGGATGAATTTGAGGTAATAAGGGTTTTTTTTTTGGTTTTTTTTTGTTAATCGACACACCAGCAACACTGCTGTATTTGGAGCTGCTCTCCCATTTTATATTTCATGAGAATAACAGCATTTATGTATTAACAAAAGTAGCATTTTTTTTCCCGCTAAAAACATTACTTTTAAAATGACTGGCAACCCCTTTGTAATATTTGGTGAGAATAACAGCATGTACAAAAAAAACCATAATTATCCAAAACAGCATATATTTTTCTGCAAAATGTCAGTCTCAAAATTATTGGCACCCCCCTTTTCGCAATTTAATGAGAGTATCTGCACTGAACTTTGTCCTGGAGTGACTAACAAGGTCTATACGGGATGTTGTATCTGTTTTCCATTTTTAATTTCCTTTATATTTCAATGTGAGGAGTTTTTGTTGTCCTGTTCTTTGGTTCATGAGCATGCTGTGTATTTGAAATCCACAAAATATTCCCGCTGTCTTTTCAGCCAAACTCATTTATTCATTCTCTTGTACTCATTCAGAAGAAATAACAGTTGCTCTTTTCTCATGTCACACATAAGCATCGGTCCTCAGGAGTAGAGTCATGACCCGTATGCCGTGTTCCTTCTGGAAATACTCTCATCCCTCCAGCAGCCTCTGAACACATCCACCACATCCCCCTCTTTCACAATGCTTCAGGATGGATGAGCTGGAGGATAATAGCAAGCCTTTATAGATTCACCTGTATCTCATGAAGCGTGAGGCCTTTACCCATTGAGCGATCCAGCCTGAGGGAAAGCGGGATTTAGGAGTGTGATCTCCTGGGGTTAAAGAAAGCCAGTGTTCATTTCATTAAATTACAGACCA
This sequence comes from Hemibagrus wyckioides, assembly GCF_019097595.1. NCBI lineage: Eukaryota > Metazoa > Chordata > Actinopteri > Siluriformes > Bagridae > Hemibagrus > Hemibagrus wyckioides. The sequence continues at coordinate 39,217,073 of NC_080715.1, read as the reverse complement.
CATGAGTTTAAGACTTAAAGCAGCTGAGGGATGAGTCACGATTGTTTTACACAGTCACAGAGACTTCAAAGAAGTCATCATTTAATGGTTTCAGACTTGTTTAAAGGTTTATTTAGAGCTGTTTTGCTAGCTATTACAAGGTGAGATAAGGCTTGTAAAGTATTTCTTTATAAAAAGCACGACAGACAGACAGACAGACAGACAGACAGACAGATAGATAGATAGATAGATAGATAGATAGATAGATAGATAGATAGATAGATAGATAGATAAACAAAAGAAAAAGAAAAACAAACATCTGAAAAATTATTAAATAAACAGTAAAAATAAGTGTTTTAAAAATGTATTTTATTTAATTAAATGCTTTAAAACGTACTGGTGCTGTAAATATAAATATTCATACCAATATAAATATAAATTGTTTATCCTTTTTTTAATAATTAATATAATGTATTAATATAATAATTATTTAAAAAGTGTATATAATATAAATATGACACATGTTTGGATTAAATCTTATCTATATTGAATGGCTTTTAAGTGGTATTTCATGTAATCCATTGAATTTCTTTATTTATTTCCTATCCTATGCCTCTGTGTTAAAAGGGTTGTGCAAACCTATATTAGAGGTTATAATCCTCATATATATAAGAATTTATTTGTAACTATTAGCGTTGGTACTACATAATAACACATATTAAACAGTAAACAGAGCACAAGCACATGTATGTTGTCAGCTGTCCTCTCTTCCAGAGATGCTAAACTGGGCAGGATATGATTTCCCATCAATCACGTCATCGTAAAACTTGAAAACGTTTCGCTCTGCCGATTGTTGATTGATTTGTCATTTATGGAGTTGACGCAGGTTAATGTTGAGTTGTATATACACACGGTCTTGGCAGTCGTAGGGTTCATAAAAGTGTCTGGAAGGGTGCCGATCGAGCCGAGGCTTTAATCCAGTGTGAATGTTCACAGACTTCACAGACGGATCTTTCTCACTGCGTTCCTGGTCTTGACTTCCTCATTCTAAACCGACCGCCTTTTCATTCTCTGGCAGTTGCAAAATGTGCTCTCTCTGACTCTCTCTCTCTCTTGCTCTCTCTCTCTCTCTTTCTAACTCTCTCTGTCTGACTGTCTGTATGTCTTTCCTTCCCCTGACTCACTCTCTTTCTCTCTCACACACACACACACACACTTCCTGTCTCTCTCTTCGTCTTTTTCTCTCTGTGATGGCGAGTTGGATGGTGAGAAAGGACAGGCTGGTTTGCAAGCACAGTGTGTCTCTCACAGAACAATGAGAAAGAGGACAGCCAGGCCAAACTGTTTGTGTTTGCTGGGCAGACTTTTCAATAGCTGCTCCACACACACACACACACAGAGATACATGCCCATAGAAATCTGTCAAATATGAACAGATTATATTACTTTGCTATTTCTTTAACTGCCACTGTTGCCCCATGTCCATTTACCTGTCCATATCAATTTTGTTCATCAACTATGTAGTTTTTTTTTTTCATATGTACAACCAGCAGTCACTCCACAGCAATAGCACATGCACAGTCAAGCTACAGCATTAGCAAATTGAACGTCAATTTCAAGTCACCAAGGTACCTACATGTACCGTTGTGAATAACTTTTCCAGTAACTTCTACAGCATATATGAATTCTTGATTCTGATTGGTTGATTCAAAGCATGGCTCGAACAATAGTGTGGACAGATGCTCCATGTGATGTACTGTACCACTAATTAAACGTAAGTAATAAAACATATAGTCATTGATATGTTAAGAAAAATCATTGATGTAAGGATTTTATTTAACAATTCATGGAAGGAGTCTCCACCACTGGAGATTTTCACTTGGAAAAGAGAGGCTTATGACCCGTCAACTCAGATGTCAACTCTGCTTCACATGACCACATTGTTTTAACATGACCAAGAGTTTCCAAGAAGGTAGAACGTGAACTTACTGTGGAACAGCACATAATTTACCACAGTAGCACTAAGAATTCCAAATAAATGGGTCTTGATCTTTCAGAGTGTCTAGGGTAACAAAAGACCACCCCCACCCCTTGTATCTATACCTATAGATCTAAGGGCAGCTATTTAAAGTGCAAGTTAATCCTAAGTCCTATAGTCCATTCTAACCAAGTAAACCAGACCTTCTGGTTAAATGAGAAATTCCCACTCAGGAAAGACTCACTTCAAGGCAAAAACAAATTTTTAACCCAGCTTGTGGCTGCTGCCAGCGGGTGGATTCTTAACCCTGAAAAAAAGCAGATGGGCCGAATTAGCGGGAGCACGCTCTTGGATGGCGTTCAGTTGCTCGGCATTCGAGATCTGCAGAATAGGTGGTCTATGGCCATTTGGCCTGGAAAGCCTTCGACACGAACATATCAGGTGTTCGCCAACAAATGATCCGCACCAGAACTGAGCAGCGAGAGCAGATTGCCTGGCTGGGCGTCGAGTTACCACGGCCTACAGATGGACAGCACAGAGTAGAGAGAGAAGGAACGAGAGGGAGCAGGAGGGAAGTGGTGGGAATGAGAGTGAGCGAGAAATGGGGAAGGTCGATGCTGGATCACACGCAGAGATGCACAGTCACTTGTTTCTCTCTATCACACCAACGCAACATGAGCTGACGTCCTCATTTTCCTGTCACAAATCCGAGCTCCAGTGGTGGGCGATTTGCATAACGATGAAAAATCTGCTATTTTTTTTTACACATTTTATGTGGCATTTACAATATATCTATCTACATATCTGACTCATAATGTTTATCATGAGGAGCTACATGTTGATCTTGACCAATTCAGGGTGGTGTGAAATAAGGAAATTTAGACAATATAGATCTGGACACTGGCCCCTAATTGAAAAGTCCTGGTTGAGAGTTGAGGTGTGCACAGGAGTGTTTTATTAAAATTCCTCTCCCACCTGCTTGTGCAGAATACTTGACCTATTTTTCCCTTCCACAGAAAGTTCTACCAACTCCATCCACTTCTGCAGAAAGTTTGACCAATCCTTCCCACTCCAGCAGAAGGTTTGACCAAAATTGCCCTTAGAAAATGTTACCTATCCTGCCCACTTTTGCAAAACTTTTGCACAGTCTGGTCACTTCTGCTGGAGGTTTGACCAAATTTGACAACTCCTGCAAAAACCTTGACCAACCCCATCCCCTCTTATAGAATGTTTGACTTATCCCATCTATCACTGCAGAAAATTTGACCAATCCTTTCCACTCCCACAGAATATTTGATAAGTCTTATCTACTCCCACAGAAAGTTTGACTAATCCCAGCCATCCTTGCATTAAGGTTTACCAATCCCTTCTAGTATCACACAAAGTTGACCAATCCTTTCAACTCCCACAGAAAATTAGATTAATCCCATCCATCCTTACAGAAAGGTTGGCCAATCCCATTTACTCCCACAGAAGGTTTGGCTAATCCCATCCACTCCCACAGAATATTTGACAAATCCCTTCTACCCCCACAGAAAGTTTGACCAATCCCATCCATCCCTGCAGAACCCTACCTAGACTCCCAGAAGATTTGACCAACCTTGTCCTCTCTTTCAGAAATTTTGACCAATACCATTCACTCTTACAGAATTTTTGACCAATCATGCCCATTCCTGTAAAACGTCTTACTAAAACCATCCACTCTTTCAAAAAGTGTGGCCTAGCCAATCCTATCCCATGAAAGATTTTTTATTAATCCCACACTCTTCTGTAGACAGTTTTACCAATCCCACACTCTACCATGAGGAATAGTCTAATCCCACCCACTCTGTCAGGAAGTTTGTCCAATCTGTCCCACTCCCATAGAGATTTTTTTTGTTTGTTTTTTTACCAATCCCACATTCTCCTTGTGGAAATTTAGACTAATGCCATTCTCTACCAAAGAAAGTATAGTTCATTCCATCCACTCCTTTGGAAAGTTGGACTCATTTTGCGCACTCTCAACTGAAAGTCAAGGTCTGGTCTAATTTATGCTAAGTTACATTCTTCCAGGTGCAGAAGCTGTCAAAACTATACGATAATGTGCTAATATTGACAGATGCATTTATGTTATTTTGCAAATCAAGTACACTGACCTTCAAGAAAACCAGAGAGAAAGCTTTTCAAAACATGATGGTGGATTTTTATAGAATATACCTTACAAAAAAAAATAAGAAGAGAAATTTACCCATTAATAATGATCTGATGAGAACACAGTACATATACTGTATAGAGAGATCGTTCAAATTGGTTCTTTGCTTTATAATATTAGCGCTAATGCTAAAAACTTTGACATTTATATATTTTACCAGACCATACTGAACCACATATGGTGGCTTTAATTTTTTTTTTATTTTTTTTTTTAATTGCCACAGATCCAGACCTGTGTCCTTGAGTTACCTTTAAGCTAAAGCTAATATGAAGCAAATCAGGCTAATCCATTCCATTTGCCTCAGGTGGATTTTTGACAGCATGTTTTTTGGATTCAGATCAGTCTCGGCAACCGATACAGCTAAATCAAATGCATCTCCATGATTTACCATATGTAAATACTGCCAAACATACATAGGACCTCAGGCTCTGAATCTACCATTCAGACACTTTTTTGGCTAATCTGATCTAGCCAGGATGCTTCTTCATTTCCGCAAGGCTTTTTTAATTAAGAAGGTGATCCTGCAGCATCTTCTGGTGCAAAAAAAAAAAAAAAAAAACCTCCTGGCTAGGCAAATAAATAAATAAGGTGCAGAATAGAAATCAGCGTACTTTCTCTCGGTGACAAAAAGGCTTTTATTGTATTATTTGCCGTGTTGACCTTTCTCTTCCTCATGCATCTTTCATGCTGTCCCTGAAATCACCTTCTAGAAAAAAAAGAAGGAAGGAAAATAAAAGGTGTGGAGGTGTAAAGGAAAATAGACCGTGGTGTACAGCATGTGCTAGGTGGGGAAATTTCACAGCTTTAAATGGCTGTGCTGGTCTCAATAATGGGGAAGTTGAGCATTAATGGCTGCAGGGACAGTTAAGACAGCTGGAAAATAACAAGTGCTGTTTTATTTCTGCTCTTCCTGATGCTTGTGTTGGTCTGTTAAGCTAAAAATACCAATTTAATGTACTCATTTTACATTTCTATTTTGCGTAACACTAAATGATGCTTTCCTTGCAAAAAAAAAAAAAGGCATAGCTTCTATTACTGTCACTCCTAGTGAAGGAGGTGTGGCTTCTATTACTGTTACTCCCAGTGAAGGAGGTGTAGCTTCTATTACTGTCACTTCCAGTGACGGAGGTGTGGTTTCTATTACTCTCACTCCCAGTGAAGGTGTGGTTTCTATTACTGTCACTCCTAGTGAAGGAGGTGTGGCTTCTATTACTGTCACTCCTAGTGAAGGAGGTGTGGCTTCTATTACTGTCACTCCTAGTGAAGGAGGTGTGGCTTCTATTACTGTTACTCCCAGTGAAGGAGGTGTAGCTTCTATTACTGTCACTTCCAGTGAAGGAGGTGTGGTTTCTATTACTCTCACTCCCAGTGAAGGAGGCATGGAGTCTATTACTTTTATGCATGGCTTCAACTATTGTCAGGCACTGTAAAGGCTTCAATTAATGTTAGTCCTAGTGAAGGAGGCGTGGCTTTAATTATTATCAGGCACTGTGAAGAAGGTGTGGCTTCTGTATCTATAAATACACTAGAAAGAGGCGTGGCCTCTGTATCTGGCAGTCTTAGTGAACAAGGTGTGGCCCTTGAGGAGGCGTGGCCTCGTTACCTGGCTGTCTCAGTAAACAAGGTGAGGCCCTTGAAGGAGGTGTGGCCTCTCTAATGTGTGTGTGTGTGAGGAATGAAATAAGGCAAAGAGACATGCTTGCATATGTGCCTGTGTTTGCAGATGTGTTTGTGTATTGCTGTCTCTGTGTGTTTTTGTGATGTGTAATAGTATATATGTGTGTTTAGGAATGCAGAGAGAAATAGACAATATGTGTGTGTGTGTGTGTGTGTGTGTGTTAGAAAGAGGGGAAACAGACATATAGCCTCAGGACAGATGAAACACAACCTGGTGTAATAGGACTGTAATGAGTGTGTGTCTGTCCTCAGCAGGCAGAGCCCAGAGGAGCGAGATTAGACCTGACTCTGAGGTTCTTCCCTGGCCTCTGAGGAGACCCCAGCGTTCCTCATTCACCTCCCTGCTGTGGGCAGCTTCTGCTCATATAGCCCTCTAGCGAGAGCATGGCATTCTGGGTGAGTGGCTGGGGGACATGGTTCAACTCCCTGCTGTCATTTAGGTCTTTTTCAGGTTTGAGTTGCTGAAATTCATGTAACGATGTATAGATGTGCAGTCTTCACAAAACCAGTAGCTTTCCTTCCCTTTGCTACTCCAGTGCCCCAGCCGCAGACATAATACACCAAATGTATATTATCTGATAGTCTGAATGTGTGTGTTAGTGTATAAGTTTGGTACTAATGTGTTCTCCTTATACAGAAAAAAAAATAAGAACACCAGTCCCTTATGTCCGCTCAGCCGAAGTCCACAACCGGTCAAGCGACTCTCTGTGCGCATTTGTGCGTGAGCGTGTGTGTGTTTGCGTGCTGTGTTTCAGCACCGGGTGGCAAATGATCCTCGGGCCGGACGCGGCATCGTCTTCTCGTCTGAGGAACGAAAATATTTTCCTGTGCAGGATGAGACAACAGTTCCCGTAAAAGTTTCGCCGAAGAGGGATCATGTAGAGACGGCATGCCGGGAGATTTATTGCTTTTTATTGCCCCAGTCGCACAAATCCTGAACTGTAAATAATGGACCTTGTACCATCTGCAGCCTGGGCCTATGGGAAAAGGAAAAATCCGGAATACAAGACAGAAGTGAAAACACACACTCTCCAACAATTTCTGCAGTGTCTGTCAATCAGCCTAATAAAACGTCATATAAAATATAATATACTGTGAGATCCACGGTGAGTGACTCCACTGCTGAGAACTGCTTTAATTTCTCTTATAAAGCTAAAAAAAAATGTTCCAGAAAATTCTTGACCCAGAAGCTTCCATTTTATTTGCTACTTATTGCACATGGATTGTGTTTAAGTTCCATCAGACGATATTAATTCCTAAAATATGTGCGAAATCTCGCATGGCTCCTTAAGCACGGGGCAAATAGGTGTGGTTTGCGATCAAATCTTTTCTTTTCTTGCACGTCCAGTCTTCAAAAAAAAAAAAAAAATCTCAGCCTTGTTAGAATTCCTGTGGATTTCGCGTGATATCTGGTCGGGGCCGTGTCGAGGCGTAGCTGTGTTGCAGCACTAATGAGAACATTTTCAGCCCTATTAGCCAAAGACACGCTCGTCAGGCGTGATGGAAGATCGGGTTTTGTCCTAATGAGACCCTGAAACTTTGCCCTGCCTCGAAAACAAAGACAGTCTCAGCGCCAAGACACACATGGCACACACTGAAAGAGCTATTCTGTGTCTTGTGTGATTTAGGCGGCCTGTGTAATTAATAACCAGATATACGTTCCAGCCAGGCAACGAACAGGAATTAGACAACGATGATCTGTCTTACTCTCTCACACACACATAATGGATTCCAGACGCCTTCTGATCTTAACACACACACACTTGAGCACAGACACACAAACTGTAATATGACAAGTTGGAATATTAAAACATCACCCGTGCCGTTTAGAGATATTTAGGATGATTTACATGGTGTCATTACTCATCAGCCTTGAAAAAGCTAGCATATTATTCACTAGCGCGTTCCTCCGGACAAGCATGAGGAAGTAACGATTACCGCATTGAACATCGAGCTTATCTACAAGACTGCAAAGCAGCGCATAGCATTGCAGCCGCCTTGACTTATTCAACTCCTACATGCCCACACATGCACTTTCGAACAGAGTGATGGAGAGCCAGAAGACTGAACTAGCAACCGGCGCCGTACTGCACTTGACTCGAATATTACGTTACACAGGTATTGTATAACGATGGATTTGTCTCTCTCTCCTGATGGGAGTGGTCTCTTCCAGGATGGCCCCACCTCCATTCACATGAGGGATCATGGTACAGATTATATACAGAGTTCAGATCTCAAACCCTAATGGGCGATTTAGTTCTGAGATTTTGGACTCCACCAAAAACTGAGGGAATAGTTTTTGCTCCATTTCAATTTCTAGTTCCTTTGCCCAGGAATCGTGGTGGCCCATCACCATGAAGACGAAGAAGACTCTCGTCGTCGGTCTGGTGATAGCCTGCAGAGCTGATATTAGCATGTGAATCTTGCTCCACTTCCTTCCTCTACTCTGTTGTCCTACTTCCATTAATTCAGTTCATCAATCAGGGCAGCTATCAGAGCGGGAATGACGGAGTGGCAGATTGGCAGACGCCAAGTTTTCGTCCAGGTGCCAGCTGTTAATGCAGTGGGGGGGGACGCCGTGCACACATCCGGCGTGATGGATGGAGCACGGAGTGTTCAGGTGTTCCACTTCATCTTTTACTTTATACGTCTGTAATTCCCATGGCTAAATTGAGCTCCTTATTATTCAGGCAATATTTTCACCATCACACACACAAACACAAGACACTTTTCTGTAGCAATAAAATCTTTCTACTTTTTTTCTGCTACAAGGAAAATGTAGTCTGAATCTTTCTCACCAACACACACCCATTCCCGTACGACGGATTAGCAGGAAATTAGTGTAAAGCTAAACTATTTCCAGCACAAGAAAACACTGGATGTGGTTGAAAGCGTGTACTGTTTTGTCTGTCATTTTTCATACACCCTGATTCAGCTAGACACGGCGTCACAGCATGATGAATGTGTGTGTGCAGACCAGCGATACATCAAAATATACTCTCTCTATATAAATATATATCCCAGAATGTAAAGGAATCAAAATAGATCCCAGTTTTTGCCAATTAAGACTCATAAGAGTTAGTATTATTATTAATATTATCCATGAACATTTTAACAGAAATAAAGCCAAATTTCCCACAGAAAAGCCACAGATCTTCTGAAAAACAATCAGAAAAAATTAATTTTACTAAAACAATTTTTTAAAAAAAACATGTGTTTACACCATGACCTTTCTCCCCTGAGTCCTCAAAATGCAAAACAGAATTTCTTGTTTTTCTCACATTTAAAGTTCAGACTGAGTTTATTAGTTAAGGTATTTCAAGTATAATCTGTTTGTATAGTGAACAGCTCTAACATCTGCACTTGGAAGTCCAATGTAAGTGAATAAACACACATTCTGTTGAAACACACACACTCGTTTTCCTCTCTTAGTGAGGACCATTCACTGACACAATTTTTTTTTTTATCTCTCCGGCTAATTAATGCTATGCCACACCTAATTCTTAAAGAAATGCGATGCCTTATTTCTTTTTAAAAGCTGTAAAGATAATGCATTTGTTTGTTTATTTGCGAAGACCAGGTGATTATGAGGACATGTGGTCCTCAGAAATCTTTTTTTTTTTTTTTTCATGTGCACACACAATTTTTCTTTTCTTCATTTTAATATTATATTTGCAATATTAATTGTTCATATGTGATGTTTGTTTGTTTATTTGTGAGGACCAGGTGATTATGAGGACATTTGGTCCTCAGAAATCATTCACATTTTCATTATTTATTTATTTTTTTTACACACAAATCTTTTATTTTCCTATTATATTTTCACACAATCTGTTTTCTAAATGTGTTTCATTTTTCAGTTTGCTTGTTTGTGAGGACCGGATGACAGTGAGGACGTTTGGTAGATTTAGGTCCTCACAAATCATTCTTTTTCTTATGTGTACTTTTCTTTAAAATGAAAATACTTTTCTTTTCATATCATATTTTAACACAATTCATTTTTCATATGTGATTCCTTTTTCGGATCACATGTTACTCACTTAATCACAAGAAACGTAGGAGACTTTTCCGGTAGTGTGTGTGTGTGTGTGTGTGTGTTGCGTTCTCCTCTTTCTGTGGAACAGAGGGTGGTTTCTGTGTAAGAGGTACTACAGTGTGATGGAGTGGAGTCTGATGATAGGATCCTCTTACGCCGTCGCTCTCTCCGTTATCTGATCGGCCGCGTGCGCGAGTTCACCGAAGCCCATCTAACCATTCACACAAAATCGTCCAATCAGCAGCCTGCGCCGTCACTCCCACCTCCTCCGCATGCTCTTTCCCGTGTCCTTACAAGCCGAGTCAATTGTTGCTCTCAGTCCATCCGTATCCGTGTATCCGCAGAGGAGTGAAACATCTGCTGCAATAAAAATAGCAGAGCTGGGATACAATACTGCTTTAATGCTGTACTGTAAAGAACAAATAAAAATAAATTCTATAAACCTTCATTTCCAAAACTTGGAATTTTCTGGAATGATTGAGAAAACTGTATTTCTATGTTGATTTTAGGGGTCCAAGCACCAATGCTATTGAAATTGTTAGAGCTTTCCTTCCTCCCTTTTTTCCTATTTATTTATTTATTTATTTATTTATTTATTTAAATTAGAGTCTAAAAATAAATAAATAAATAAATCTAACTTACAAAAAAAAAAAGAAAAGAAAAAGCAAACTAACCGTAATTTCATCTGATCCCACAGAAGTATGTAGAATTTTTTACATGCATTAAACAAAGAATATGTTTGGTACAGTTCATGAAACAAGTTATTGTTATCTCTTGTGTCATAGCCTTTGTTTTTTTTTTATGTCTTCCGGACGTCGGAAAATGTCAGTTTACGACTCTGATACTGGAGACTCCTTCCATAGATCTTAGCCAGACTCTAAACTTACAATCACACACAGGGTGTTTATATGGGGCAAAGAATAATGTAATAGAAAAATAAATAAACTTAACTACTACAAACGATTCAACTGTAAATCTCCTTCTAAGCCACATTGTTCAACAGATTTATTTATGCTCTGAGCAAAAGTAAAATATCTGCTTGTAAATCCTCCGTACTTGACACGGCTTGTCTGATTTGCCTGATTTGGAAGATTAATGGCTGTGCTCAAACACTGGCGTTGTGCTGGAAAAGGTTTGAAGTGCTCTGAATAGGGAACATGCCTAAACTGGATGGTGGATGAAAATTAAAAAAAAAAAAAAAGCAGCATGCCTGAGGAGGCGAGTCTCATATTTGGGCCAATTTTGGAGTTTTTGGAGTATTTGGTGCTGTTTGCATGTGCTGTTTAGCTTTTACAAAATATACTTAATTTGTTTTTGTTAAATTGACCATGTACTGAAGTGTTTTTTAACCCATCTCAAACTGAAGTGGCTTCTTACAACTGGAGAAAATGTCCACTGTGGTGGTTTTCTGGGTCCAAGCACCAAATGTTTACAGTATAACACTCATGGAATTGTTAAGGCTTTTCTTAAGCAAATAAACATCATGTATTAGACTTTAGCAATGAACCATCATGTATTAATCCCTTTTTATGAATATTTCACTTTCATGCTAACTGTGTGGTACACTTAAAGCAACCTGATCATTGAAAATGAAAATAATAATAATAATTTATTTTTCTTCTTCTCATGCTCTTCAGGAAGTTCAGACAACCTTTGCAAGACTGAAAAAAACAAACTAAAATATTAATTTTATTTATATTTCATAAGGACTGTAGGTTTTTTCAAGCAGACTGATAGAAAAAGAATATTTTTATAGTATTTTTAATGATATAAGAGCAAGCTTGGAAACGCAGCAATATTTTCTAGGGTTTTGTTTTTCTCCAGTTTTGATCATTTATTTTTGTTAAACTGTTTTTTTTTTGTTTGTTTGTTTAACATTGACCTCATGTGTTTAAGTAGTTTTTTAACCCATCTCAAAAGAAAGTGGCTTGTTATTGGAGATGGAGAAAATGGACAGAGAAACTGTCCACTATGTTGGTGTTAGGGGTCCAACTACCGAATGTTTATAACGCTCCTGGAATTTTTAAGACTTTTCTTTATCAAATAAACATCATGTATTAGACTTTAGCAATAAAACATCATGTATTAACTCCTTTTTTATGAATATTTCGTGCTATCATTTGGTTAACTGGGTTGTACACTCAAAACAATCTGATCCCTGATCAAGTAATATCATGGAAAATAAAAGGAAAAAAAAAGAAAGAAAAAATGTTTCTTTTTCTTCTCGTGGTCTTCAGGAAGTTCAGACGACCTTCGCAAGACTGAAAAAACAAACTAAAATATTTATTTTATTTTTAATCCGACTTTTTTTTCAAGCAGACCGATAGAAAAAGAATATTTTTATAATATGTTTAATGATAATATTTTTTTTAAAATATAAAGCGCAAGCTTGGAAAGGCAGCAATTATTTTCTGTGGGGTTTTTTTTTTCAGTTTGGATAATCAGCAGTAATGTTTTCCTCTATCAATACCCCCTAACATTAATTTCTCAAAACATTGCATTGATATTGACGTTATTGGAAGGAGCGCTCATGTTCGCTCGATTCTTACACTGTTTATTTACGAAAGAGGAAAACAACCTTGTAATTAAATGACGATTGCGAAGTGTCGAGTGTTTGCTGACTCGGCTTTTTAAGACGCAGTAAATGAGAGCTAATCAACCGCTGTGTTTTTTTGTTTTTGTTTTTGCCTTGCTTTTCGATCCAGACGACCTTGTATGTAAATCCTAGCAGATGCGGAAGCATCGTTTCAGCCGGAAGTTATTAAGAAAATTTCTCTGCAGCTGTTTCTACGCTCCAGATGTTGGATTAGAAACCAGTTCAGATAAGTCATGAGGCAGTTCTGCTCTCTGTATCTGACTGTATTTTGGAAAAGGATAAAAAGTGATGTTTCTATGGAAATTTGAATGGTTTTTCTCCTTAGTTTTCAGTTCCAGATTTGGATTGTCTGCTTTTCCAGCTTCAGGATGGATATATTGCGTGTTCTGAGATACTTTTATGTTCACCACGGTTGTACAGAGTAGTTATTTTCTACCTTCTCTCCGCCTACAGGACTGCCTCTCACTGGATGTTTTTTGTTTTACACATCATGTTTTCTCTCTCTAATTTTCTCTCATTTTTTCTTTCCCTAATATTAAGAAATTGGTACTCGTGATCATGAGATATTGTCATCTTTGAACATGGGCTACATTTCCCACAACACACACACACCTGTGTTCAATCAGCTTCACTCTCAAGCCTTTATTTATTTCCTTGCTCTCTGGTTTTGACCCTTTTTGGTTTACTTTTGTTTTATCTCTCTATCTCTGATCATCTGTTGTTCTCCATTGTTTGACCACTTCCTGTTTTTTTTAGATTCTGTTTTATGCTTTAGTCTGTCTGCTTGGTTTATATTAAAGGCTGATTCCTGTATTTTCATCTACCTCTATGAGTCATTTGTGGCAATTCGTCTTCAAGCCTTTCTTGGAAAAGTGAAAACTATTATATCAGCAAAATGGAATGGGTTGTGTAACAAGCACAAAGATTTACCCTTCTAGTGTGTATTAGGTTGAACTAGTGTTACACAATGTAACAGAAATTGGCCCTGAATATTAAAATATCCCTTATACACACAAACACACACACACACAAGTTGAAAAGCAGCGACTCCATCCACAAGCCTGTCCTAGATTTCTTTTTTTTCTCTCCGAGCCGAAATCCGGATGGATAAACCATTCCCCGCGATGTGACTGTAATGTGTAACAGTAGCAAGATTGCAGGGGAAAATGAGAAAAAAAAAGAACAAGAGGATAAAGGAGAGAAGGACAGAACGTGTCCAAATGGACAAATCAGTCACAAGCCTCCATCTGATTACGTGAAGCAGACCATCAACACGGTGGGCTGCGAGTCTCTCTCACTGCTCGAGCTGCAGAGACACATTAGTCATGGCTGCAGTGGCGGCCTGCTGCAATGCCTGCGTGCTAATACCAGCGTGGCCTCAGTGGGGAGAAAGAAAGTGTGAGAGTGAGAGAGAGAGAGAGGGAGGGAAAAAAACGAAAGTCTATCCTCATCTTCCTTGTCTAGATGGTGTCCTGGACTACAGTTTGCCAGATGAGGCTCAGTGTTATCAAGATTTAACACTGGAGGCTTTAGTCACAGATGGACTTTTTCCTTGAATTGAGTTAAGCTCTTGGGTTTGTACAGTGTGCTGTGTGTTTAAATATATTAGAAAAGGATGTCATAGGATCTAAAAGTCAACTACATTTACATTTCTGGCAGACACCCTTATTCAGAGCAACTTACAATGTATTGCATTTTTAATACAACCTTGCTCTGGGGCCCAGACTGGTGGACCTGGGATTCAAACCCACAACTGTCTGGTCAATAGTCCAACACCTTAACCACTGAACTACCACATCTTACCAACTTTAACCACTGAACTACCTCATCTTACCAACTTTAACCACTAAACTACCAAATCTTACCCACCTTAACCACTAAACTACCACATATTTCCCAGCCTTAACCACTAAACTACCACATCTTACCCACCTTAGCCACTAAATTATTACATATTTCCCACCCTAACCACTAATGTTCCACGTTACCCACTTTAACCAAGAAACAACACATCTTACCAACCTTAACCACTAAACTACCACATCTTACACACCTTAACCACTAAACTACCAGATCTTACCCACCTTAACCACTAAACTACCACATATTTCCCACCTTAACCACTGAACTACCACATCTTACCCACCTTAACCACTAAACTACCACATTACACACCTTAACCCCTAAACTACCACATCTTAACCACTAAACTACCACATGATACACACCTTAACCCCTAAACTACCACATCTTAACCACTAAACTACCACATGATACACACCTTAACCCCTAAACTACCACATCTTAACCACTAAACTACCACATGATACACACCTTAACCACTAAACTACCAAATCTTAACCACCTTAACCACTAAACTACCACGTTACACACCTTAACCACTAAACTACCACATGATACACACCTTAACCACTAAACTACCACATTACACACCTTAACCACTAAACTACCACATTACACACCTTAACCACTAAACTACCACATCTTATACACCTTAACCACTAAACTACCACATCTTACCCACCTTAACCACTAAACTACCACATCTTACACACCTTAACCACTGAACTACCACATGATACACACCTTAACCACTAAACTACCACATCTTACCCACCTTAACCACTAAACTACCACATCTTACCCACCTTAACCACTAAACTACCACATCTTACCCACCTTAACCACTAAACTACCACATCTTACCCACCTTAACCACTAAACTACCACCTTACCCACCTTAACCACTAAACTACCACATCTTACACACCTTAACCACTAAACTACCACATGATACACACCTTAACCACTGAACTACCACATTACACACCTTAACCACTAAACTACCACATTACACACCTTAACCACTAAACTACCACATCTTACCCACCTTAACCACTAAACTACCACATCTTACACACCTTAACCACTAAACTACCACATCTTACACACCTTAACCACTAAACTACCACAAGATACACACCTTAACCACTGAACTACCACATTACACACCTTAACCACTAAACAACCACATTACACACCTTAACCACTAAACTACCACATATTACACACCTTAACCACTAAACTACCACATCTTACACACCTTAACCACTAAACTACCACATGATACACACCTTAACCACTGAACTACCACATTACACACCTTAACCACTAAACTACCACATTACACACCTTAACCACTAAACTACCACATCTTACCCACCTTAACCACTAAACTACCACATCTTACACACCTTAACCACTAAACTACCACATCTTACACACCTTAACCACTAAACTACCACAAGATACACACCTTAACCACTGAACTACCACATTACACACCTTAACCACTAAACAACCACATTACACACCTTAACCACTAAACTACCACATATTACACACCTTAACCACTAAACTACCACATGATACACACCTTAACCACTAAACTACCACATCTTAACCACCTTAACCACTAAACTACCACATCTTACCCACCTTAACCACTAAACTACCACATGATACACACCTTAACCACTGAACTACCACATCTTACCCACCTTAACCACTAAACTACCACATTACACACCTTAACCACTAAACTACCACATTACACACCTTAACCACTAAACTACCACATTACACACCTTAACCACTAAACTACCACATGATACACACCTTAACCACTAAACTACCACATCTTACACACCTTAACCACTGAACTACCACATCTTACACATCTTAACCACTAAACTACCACATTACACACCTTAACCACTAAACTACCACATTACACACCTTAACCACTAAACTACCACATCTTACCCAGCTTAACCACTAAACTACCAGATCTTACCCACCTTAACCACTAAACTACCACATCTTACCCACCTTAACCACTAAACTACCACATCTTACCCACCTTAACCACTAAACTACCACATCTGACACACCTTAACCACTAAACTACCACATCTTACCCAGCTTAACCACTAAACTACCACATCTTACCCAGCTTAACCACTAAACTACCACATCTGACACACCTTAACCACTAAACTATCACATTACCCACCTTAACCACTAAACTACCACATCTGACACACCTTAACCACTAAACTACCACATCTTACCCAGCTTAACCACTAAACTACCACATCTTACCCACCTTAACCACTAAACTACCACATCTTACCCACCTTAACCACTAAACTACCACATCTGACCCACCTTAACCACTAAACTACCACATCTTACCCAGCTTAACCACTAAACTACCACATCTTACCCAGCTTAACCACTAAACTACCACATCGTACCCAGCTTAACCACTAAACTACCACATCTTACCCAGCTTAACCACTAAACTACCACATTACACACCTTAACCACTAAACTACCACATCTTACCCAGCTTAACCACTAAACTACCACATCTTACCCAGCTTAACCACTAAACTAACACATTACACACCTTAACCACTAAACTACCACATCTTACCCAGCTTAACCACTAAACTACCACATCTTACCCAGCTTAACCACTAAACTACCACATCTTACCCAGCTTAACCACTAAACTACCACATCTTACCCAGCTTAACCACTAAACTACCACATCTTACCCAGCTTAACCACTAAACTACCACATCTTACCCAGCTTAACCACTAAACTACCACATCTTACCCAGCTTAACCACTAAACTACCAGTAGAGGAAAGAATACAAAACACACAGACTTGAGTAAGAGTCTCCTAAGAACTACATTTACAAATGATTGTTCTGGTTATTGGTGGATCGGTGCTTGACTCCAATTCCCATCAACCCCTGCATGCCACTTCCACCCATGTCACCTGAATCAGCACAAATATTGAAGTTCTGGTGTCTGTCTACGCAGTCGTCATGCTTTTGTTGATGTTCAGGCTAATGCAGTCTTGATCATAGCCTGAATGTTTTACCTGTTTATCTGATGATCTGTTGATATGGTTGATAAGAACATGACTGTTGTATAAAAAAAGGAAATAAAATAATAAGTCAGTTTCTGATAAACTGATGCTGCTACACCTTATTCATGCAGGTCTCCAATCAGCCAATTATAAAATCATTCGGATGCAGGACAAGAGCTTCAGAAAAAATGGGATCTAGGTGTCCTGATTGGTGGAAACTTCTCCAGACATTTCAGAAACTGCTGATCTCCTGCGATTTTCACACAAGACACCATATTTTAAGTCTTTGTTGTTATTGTGGCTGCTCCCTGTTAGGGGTCACCACAGCAGATTATTGAGTCCACGGGTTTCGATTTAGCACAGGTTTTTAAGCCGGATGCCCTTCATGATGCAACCCTCCCAGTGAATCTGGGCTTGGGACAAGCAACTCAGCAACCCAGTGGCTGGGTTAGCTCCTTGCCCCAGAATCGAACCCAAGCCATGAGACCACCTGGACCACCAGGAGGCTACACTATATTTAAAGTCTATTACTGATGTGATTCTTGAGGGTTCAAGCCTGATCACTCATGACTCTTTACATCCATGTTGAGCAGAAAAGCATCTCAAACCTCAAGAAAACATTCTGCTTCGGCGTTTATCTCCATCTGTATTTCGTATCCAAAAACCGAACTGAACTCCTGCTTGCTCTCGTAAACAGGCTTTCAGTTGAGTATCTTAACAGCTCTCTATTTACAGAGTTTTTTTTGAATCTCTTCGCTCCATCCGATGTTGATTGCCGTTAGCGCACGGCCTTGTTTGTGTTTGTTTGCCGCTGTTCTGAAACACGGCGGCGCGAAGCGAGGCACCTGCGGCTCGATGCGGATGCGCTTGCGCTCCTCGCTTTTGTGTTTGGAGGACGCCATGTGCTGTGATGGCGGCTTCTTTCACAGAGGTTCAAAAGAGCACGAGGCTTTAATGTCAACAAGGCAGCTGTGTTTATATAAATGTCATTAACTAAAATCGAGCAGCGGTAGTCAGAGAAAAAAGCGAGTCAGGGTGATGTAATGGTCCCTGTGTGACTTTTCACCTTTTAACTTGTCGGAAAATACTCTTCCTTTTTTCTTTTTTTTTCCCCTTCACTGCCATGTTCTCTCTCTCTCTGGGATTCCCCAATTGGCTGGAAGGAAACTTATACAGGAAACGAATGCTGTCTTGTCCAACATCCCTCTTTTTCTTTGTCCTGGGTCTCTGTACATTTAGCAACATACGTTACCATAGCAACTCCAGGAATGTAGAGCCTTATAAGGTCATGATGTATCTTAATTATTTTTGATTTAAACTTTTTTTGTAATAAATATGAATGCATTCTTTGTCTTAAGTCTGGGTTGCCAGATACCTAATAACTGAAAATAATCATAATCATAGTTTCTTGAATGTGATTGGTTGCAATTCATGTAGTAACAACAAGGACTAGTATGGAAACATTCCCAGAAATTAGCATAGAATATTCATATGAGGAAAAAAAAAAAAAAGAGGGATTGATAAAGAGTGTATGAGAGCGAGACCGAGAGCTTCGGGTAAGTGTAGAGGCAGAGAGAGAGGAGTAATGAAGATTAAGTTAAAGCAGCTCATCTGATTCCCTTCCACGCTCTCCCTCACTTCCTGTTCTGTCGTTTTGTAGCGTTCAATCCATCCTCTCATTCTATCATTTCATTTACTGGAGGAGAGGTCGGCTTCTTGGCAGTGTACTTTCTATAAAAGTGCCTGATGAACAGACATTAGCTAGTCCTTGTGCAAGCGTCAGAGATTTCAGTTACTGGCCAAATGTTGTTCACATTAGCATTTTAAAGACCAGCATTTAAACATTAGCAAAACCAACTGCATACCAGACTAGCTGTCTAGAACCTACTGTCAGTGGAGCTACGGATTCCATAATATGTCAGTGGTGTATGTATGGTACTCCAATTTTTCTCAATAGAAATGATGAGTTTTGTATTTTCCCATAATCAGAGATTGTAAACATTGAGGCGAATACAGTGTAAGTCATTATCTTTGCTAAGTTCATATACATTTCCATTTATGGTGGTGTTTGTCTACATGATCGCAAGCCTTTCAGCGGCCATCTTGAATGTAAAGATCATGTGACATCAACCATTATCGCTCAGTTTTGTTGTTTAGGAAAGATTCAAACCTGTGTGTACCTGCTGATGTGGTGATATTAGCTGGAATCTTCATTGTCTGAGGTAAAGTTTCTTCAGGATGTAAGAGTAAGGGAATGAATTCCGTGATGTGGGACCATCAAGGGGTCATCCCTAAACTGTTCCCACAAAGTTGGGAGCATGAAATTGTCCAAAATGTCTTGGCATGCTGAAGCATTAAGAGTTCCTTTCACTGGAACTAAGGGGCCGAGCCCAAATCCCGAAAAACAACACCTGAGTTGAATGATTTGGAGAGGTGCCCCAATACTTTTGGCAATATAGTGTAGAAATAAAAGTTTGATGTACTGTAATGAATACAAACTGTAGTTGCTGTCATGTAAAAGGGAAAATATTCAGTGTTAGCAGTGTATCAGTGCACCCCTCCCCTGCTCTGTTCCTTCTCATTCCTTATTTATTGTTAGCTGCTGCATGCTAGCATAGCTGTAGCGGTGTTGTATCTCTTAAAGCTCAGTTAACCTCCTGACATTAAATCACACTTTCTCTGGTGAATCTCTTTCTCTCGGGACAGGGAAGCCCCTTCTCCACCCCCTCACACACATAGCTCAAGCTATTGAGTCGTCCCGAGCGTGTTCCTCAGCCTCCGCTCCATTGTTTTCTGCCTTATTGATTTCAACCAGGCCGCCTCGTGTCACCACAACAAGCTCCCTATTTGTCCGGATTTGTGCTCTCCCTCTCTCTCTCTCTCTCTCTCTCTCCTGTCTCCCTCCCCCACCCTCATTCTTTCCCTTCTCTAGGATGAATGACCTCCGTTAAGTAAAAAATCTTTAAAAGCCTTGGCCAGACGGTTATTAAATTGCAATCAGCTGTCTGTCCGTGATGGAGTTTGCGTTTGGATTTTAGTTTGACGTCTATTAAAAAATCACTGCTGGCGTACGCGAAAGGCTGAAAATAATCGTCCGTCTAAATCACTTCGGAATCCTGACCTCGCTCCCCCTGTCCGCATATTTCACCATAGAGAGTTTTGGAAGAAGGAAAACAAGAAGATCAGATTCAGTCCTGCTAAATCAATTAGCTTACGCATTAACCACATCCAAGTAGCTAGCTGGCTAGGTCATGGTTAGCTACAACAATTAACTCAAAAGTCAGATTTACTAAGAATTTAGCTAGCTAGCTATTTGTGCTTGGCTTCTTCACTGAAAGTACTAGATGTTAGCTAGTTGTAATTAATCTTTTTGCTAATTCCTCACTTTTAAACTAGCTAGAACATTATTATCTCTAATCAATAAACTTCCATCAAACTCCTTTAAGGATTCTAAACACGTTCTTCACCACAAAAAAATGTTAGCTAGTTAGTTAATCACATCGCATTATTTCTGACAGACTGTAAAAACAGAACAAAAATATTCCCATCGTCAAATAATAGTTAATGGTTTCCATCAAAGTTTCCATTACAGATTTTCTAGCTAACGATTAAATACAACCAGTATTCGATATGGCCTTCGTTCTCGGGTAGCAAATTGCCGTCATAACAAAACCAAACAAAATAAGCCATTAGGAAGCGTTAGTAATGGCACACCTCATTAAACTACCATTACACAACACTGAAAGCCAATTAGGCCCTGACAAAAATATCTAATGAGTCGTTATTTTTTAAATATATATATATAATTTCCCCCACCCAAGCAGGGGGAAGTTGCCAGTTTATTAGGAACACCTGTATGATATTTAATAAACTTGAAACTGTATGTGTTTGTTAATGTCTGGGGAAATGAAGGTGTGTAGACTCCTAAAATGTTCTTTTCATCTCCTTTTTTTTTTTTTTTTGCATGCATGCATGCATACCTGCAGTGTGTGTGTGGAAAATAGGTCATAAGTTATTGAGGCATGGATAGCCAATTTCCTGCAACATGCTTAAGGCGAGCTAGTCTGATATGAGTGTTATTATAGGTCTAGGATGAGCTTTAAAATTGACAAAGTGGACATTTAAGAGACTTGCCATGATATGCATGGGTCTGAAAATCAATAATGAATACACACACACACACACACACACAAATCCCCTCTCACTGCATAACACTGTCCCGAGTAGAAGTGTAACACTATTATTGTTTATTGCACTCGCAATTTACTCTCAAGCAGCCTCCCTGAGATCTCACCAACAATATATATATATGAAATATATATAAATATATATATAAATATGTCGAGGTGCTGAAACAGGCAAATACGTCAAGCATATATACAACAAGGAAGAAAACTTCAGGCTTAGTGATTAAATATGAATGCGAGCGCTCTGCCAACAGGGCCGAGGATCCAGACTGAGAATATGTTCAAAGCCTGACGCTGCACCGTCTCTCTGACCTAGCGCACCTAACTTTCTGAAAGTGAAGTGCGCAAATCGACTTTTCAAGAGTTGGTTCGATATTCTATTCTGAATTCATCATCGCTGAGTAAACATGCTGAGAGAGTTGTTTTTTTTTTTATTGTTTTTATTCTTATTAGTAGTAAATAGAATCACAGGGGAAGGCTGACTTTTTCCACTTTTTAATTGTGTGTGGCTTTTTATTCATTGGTGTAAAAACATGTGAACACTTTCACTTCCCGAGTGCTCGTGTATCGATCCCTATGGGAATTCATTTTATTTTTAATTGGATTTTTATGAAGGTCTGCTTTTAGTCAATAAAAAGCTGTTATTAGAAAATAATAATCAGCGCGGTAGAGGTGGGATATAGCCAAAGGGCACGTGTTTTATTCCTCTTATACCACAGCAATTTGTCTTTTTTTTTTACTTCTCAAAGAACGACACCATTTATGGCTACATCTGAAATTGTGCAACATCCGAGAAAGAAGAAACCGAAGTGTTTCTCGACTCCTCCCTCCTGAAGACTTTCCTGTAGTGGAAAACCTCGAGCCATGTGCTAATAAACATCCGTGAGGTAAATTTCTTTGAAATCATCACATATTCTGGTGTATGTTTTCATTCGCACCTACAGCTCTGTGCTAATAAACATCCGTGAGGTAAATTTCTTTGAAATCATCACATATTCTGGTGTATGTTTTCATTCGCACCTACAGCTCTGTGCTAATAAACATCCGTGAGGTAAATTTCTTTGAAATCATCACAAAATCTGGGGTATGTTTTTCAGATTGTGAGATAAAAGCAGCCATAAAACATGGCCGCTAAAGAAAACGAGGACGCTTTGTTCCTAACTAGCGAAATCATCACCACAATTTTTTAACTTCCGAGCCCCAACCCCTGAGAGCACACTTTTGGAAAACTCTCCTCTAAATCCCCTCAACTCCCCTTCCCCTCCCCCCACCCTCACACACACACACACACACACACACACACACACACACAGCAGGTGCAGAGAAGGGGGCTAACAAACTAATCTCTCATCTCTGCTATCTGTAGCCCACCAGTGTGTGTGTGTGTCTGTGTGTTAAATTGGCCTTACTCTGCCCCTCCTGTAGCCTCCTTCACACAAAGAGAAAGGCCCACTGCACCCGACACACACACACACACACAGACCTCTGCTTCTAATTAGTATTAATCATCCTTGTAGTTCCTTTCCTTTTATCATATCACTCCTCCCCACACACACACCCTCACAACACACACACACACACACACAGATTTCTCAAATCTCCACAGATAAACAGTAATAATTATCCTTATCATGCCACTCCGCTATTAAAGGAGTACTCCAGCTCTGTTCTCCAGATCGCATAATCTTGAGCTCTAGGTGTCTGTGATTAACTCAGACAACACGTTTAACACGTTTCCACTCAGAAACCAGAAGCAGGAAAGCCTGTTCATGTGACATGTTCTGATAATGGAAGTCTAGGGGCAGTTGTAGAATAATAATTAAAAACGTAGAGAAATTGACAAAATTGATCATTTATCATTTTTACCATTTTGACTGCCTCAGTAAGTGTGTTCACTGTGAAGAGAATTATTCTATATCTTAATGGAAAGTCTATAAAAATTAATTACATTTCATTTTATTTTATTTTATTTTATTTATTTTTTAATTTATATTTTATACAAATTATTTTTTGAAATTTATTTTATTAAAACTTCTAAAATGTATCCAAAATTGTTTATAAGGAAAAAAAATGTTTTGTAGAGTTAATTAATGTGACTTATTTCTATTTTTAAAAATTATTTTAAATTAATATTCATTAATTAACAAACAGTTCTACACAGTCGTCCTGTCACTTTCCTTTCATGGTTTTTTTTTCTTTCTCTTTTCTTTAACAGGAAGCTTACAGCTTGTCAAATTCCATCAAGTTCCAACCCAAAGACTTTCCAATGGAGGAAAAACGTACAGCTTTATTACAAAACCCTGACGCCGGAGACTCCTTCCATGGAATTTAAATGTAAATGAACGTCTCCTTAGAGAAACCTTCGCAGATGAGTTTTTGTCATATAGATGTGTATTGTATTGTAACACATCTGCTCTTAGACTTTTATTAAAATACAGGAAGATCTTTTATTGCACTTTTTGTTTCATGGTATTAAAGATGACATGGACAGAGTTTAAGTGGAAAGATTCTGTAGTATTCCTTTAACGGCAAACGCACCCAGAAACCGAGCTCCTAAATCTGATCCCGCTCTTACCTCTGATTCAGCCGTCTCTGTTTCTAATCTCCCGTTCACTCGAGTGTTTCCCCCTCTATCACTAATCCCCCGGAACATTGCACACTTTCTCACTGACAGCCTTTTCCCAACTGTTGCCTGATAGCTACACACACACACACACACACACACACACACACAGCTTTCCCACCCACTGCAGGACTAACCTAATGTGTGTGGCTTTGTCGGCCAGAGGAACAGTTCCGTAAGGGGTTCCTCATCCTGCTGGTGTGTATTTTTAGGTGCTTTTTTTTAAAAGCCATGTTCTGAAAAACGGTTGTGGAGCAATCCTGAGAGGAGGACACACACACACACAATACCCTGTAGTGAGTCTGTCACAAAAGTGTAAAAAGCTATTTTTTTTACTTTCTATATATACAGTGCATATATATATATATATATATATATATATATATTATACACTACTCACAAGGATATTTGGCTTTTGGGTGAAATTTTTGGAAAATGTAAAAAGTTCACACTACAGTGATATTATATCATGAAAGTAGGGCATTTAAGTAGAAACATGCAATGGTGATTTCATCTCAAACAATTTATTGAAACAAAATCCAACAACAGTGGTGGGTATACCACAACAAAAAATGTCAATGTCTCAATAATTTGTCATGTGCCCTTGACCATCAATTACAGCTTGATAACGACGTCTCATGCTGTTCACAAGTCGACTTATTGTCTGCTGAGGCATGGCATTCCACTCTTCTTGAAGGGCGGCCCTCAGGTCATTGAGGTTCTGGGGTGCAGGGTTACGAGCCTCTACACGGTGACTCGGCTGATCCCATAGGTTTTCTATGGGATTCAGGTCTGGAGAAAGTGCAGGCCACTCCATTTTAGGTACCCCAGCATCCTGCAGCCGTTCCCTAATGATGCGACCTCGATGAGCTGGAGCATTGTCGTCCATGAAGATGAAATTAGGCCTGTGTTGTTCATGCAGGGGCACAATGACTGGATTAATGATGTTATTCAGGTAGTATTGGCTTGTCACTGTACCATTCACAAGATGTAGGGCAGTTCTGTATTGAGTAGACACACCTGCCCAGACTGTAACACCACCACCAAAAACTCGTCTGGTGACAACAGTGGCTGATGCATAGCACTCTCCTTGATGTCTCCAACATTGTTGGCAGCCATCATTTCTGTGTGAATCGACTTTCATCAGAGAACAGCACTGAGGCCCACTGGTCCCTCGTGCAGCGTAAATGCTCCCTGGCCCGACGCCTGTGCCTGGTGGTGTGGTCAGGTACCCTTGCAGGTCGTCTAGCATGCAGACCACGCTGATGTAAACGGTTTCAAATGGTTTGACGTGACACTTGGGTGCCTCTCACCTCCCTTAAATGTGCCTGGAGTTGAGTGGCATTCATAATCCGGTTCTGCAGGGCACTGTACACAATGAAGCGGTCACCAACGTGGGATGTGGCCAAAGGACGTCCACTTCTATGCCTTTCTGTGACTCTTCCAGTCTCTCTGTATCTGTCACAACCTGCTGATGACACACTGTGACACTCTAAGAAAAAAAGTACTGAAACACTGAACAGTTGGACATGTGCATTCAAAAGTGTAGAGAAGGTCAAATTAAGTTCACCTGTAAAGGTTATAGTGCATTTTAGATGCATCCTGATATATATATATAATTAGTTTCAGAAACATAATTTTAATAATTCAGATCAGATCAAAGGGGTAAAATGGACTTTCTGTGTAAATCTAAATATATATGGTATCCATCAGAAAAAACAAGGATGCAGTGAGACGCATTAGTAAGCAAAAGATGTCAAGGCAATTCTTATCCAAAGAGACAGCAGCAGCTGATTAATTCTCAGTCGATAGCCTCAGAAAACTAAACGGCCCTGAAGTAACACCGGCCGCGCGCCTCCTTTTAAGAAGGAAAGTCCAGGAAAAAGCAGAAAGCAGAGGCCCCTCGCCGTCCAAACAGTCCTCTGATTGAGACGTCGTAGTCTGACAGCTGCATAAAAGAAGCATATCGGAGCAGACTCAAATATTGACACAAAAGCGCATTAGCGAAATGCATTCAGCCAAATTCAGAAAATCTGGCCACCTCGGTTTTGTTCTCCATTAGTATGGAAATCCACTCATTACAATATCCGAAGTGTTTAACCTCATGTCACACACCAGGTCAGAGAAAGGCCTGGTTTAAAACGTTCAAAATAGCGTTAGCTAGCATTTGCTCCAGGTTCTTCAGTCACCAAAAATGTAAAATTTACTACATAAATACTTCATATTAGCAACATAGATATGATTTAGACAGGTTTATGAATCTTGTGTGGTGAATCTGGCACCTCAGACAGAATGAACTAGAAGTTTAAAAAACTGGTATGTTGCTCAAGGTGAATCAGAGAATGACAGAACTTCTAGATGTTTCCACAACTGTTAACCTGTTAACATATACCATCCATCCATTCATTTTCTATACCCGCTTTATTCCTAATTAGGGTCACAGGGTCTGCTGAAGCCTATCCCAGCGCACATAGGGCAAAAGGCAAGGGTACACCCTGGACAGGTCACCAGTCCATCACAGGGCCATCACACACACTCACACTATTGGCAATTTAGAATGTACCTGTACCTAATGTACCTGTGTTTGGAATGTGGGAGGAAACCGAAGTACCCGGAGTAAACCCAGCAGGCATGGGGAGAACATGCAAACTCCACACAGAAAGGGCCCTGCCTATTTGAACCCGGGATTCAGACCCAGGACCTTCTTGCTGTGAGGCAACAGTGTCTAAGCACACTAAGCCACCATGCTGCCCCGTTAACATATACCAACAATGTTTAAAACCTGAAACTATAACTCTCTCAAAAATGACTGATATTGATTATATAGATTGGTATTTGGCTAAAATTTGTTAGCACAGTGCTGAAATAGTGAATTCCGGCCTCTCAGCGGCCATTTTGGAAATCTGTTTGAATGTGATGTGGCCTAAAATTCTGGAACAGATTAAAAATATGGATTTGAACATTAAAACCTGACAACAATGGTGTAAATAATGTATAGTCCTTTACTCTAGTAACTAAAAAAACATTCTGGCTAAGCAGCTCACTAACTCAGCTAATGTTGACATGATATTTTTGCTAAGTTTTGCTACAGTACAGTATTACTTGAAATACAAATGCGAACAATATACAGATATTACTACCTGTGGCATGTATTTTGCTGCGGCATTAGAGCTAGCTTACTAGCAGCTAGCTAACTAGACAGTAAATTCTGCGGTAAAACACACCACAAAGGAAAGCTAGATTAAAAACAATTGGCTAGTTATCTAGCTAACATTGCAATAGTGTTGAACAACATATTCAACATGTTCTGACGTTCAGAATCAGAACTAAGGTACAAAAATGAGGCTAATCAAAGCAAGTTAGTTTACTAACAGATGATTAGCTGGCTAGCTTAGATAAACTTGCTGACCAAAATATTTATTCTGAAAAGGTGTGTATTATTTATTTTGGCTCTTTTTAAAGACTAGCTAGCATGCTAACAGGCATTTAAGTGATTTAACATAGTATATTCAAGGGTTTTGTACAAGACTGAAAGAGTTAAAGCAAGCTGTTTACACAGAAAAACCTGAAAACCCTTTTTTCCCCTCGTTTTTTTTTTTTTTTTTGGAATTGTGCAGATTTTCAATCATGACATCAAGAGTGCTCTTTTCACTCAAGTGGACATCTGGCTCATTAGCATAGATTTCCTTCTTTTTTTCTGAGGCGTAATAAGATAGATAGATTGATAGATACATTTCTTCGGATTATATTTTATATTCAGCATGTATTATATGTTCTAGTTATACTTACTCACTGTCCACTTTATTAGGAACACCTGGACATTCATGCGGCTAATCGGGTGACAGCAGCGCAATACAGAATCAATCCCACAGATGCAGGTAAAAAGCTTCGGTTATTGTTTATATCAACCATCAGAATCGGGAAACTCGAGTCTAAACTCGGTGACTTTAACTGTGCTATGGTTGTTGGCACCGGATTAGCTGATTTGAATATATCAGAAACTGCAGATCTTCTGGGATTTTTGCATACTTTAGAGTTTACACAGAATGTTCTGGAAAAACATGCTTCAATGAAGTGTACCTGGACAGTCAGTTTAGTACAGGGTAGCAAGGTTCTGCTTCTGCAGTATGTACTGTTCTCTAATGAGCGCTGTGTTTGAGATTGCTCTAGACATGGCAAGAGGGCAGAAAGTCAGACTCTCCAGGGGTCCTTCTAAGAATAATTTAGGATCCAGGTCCAGTTTCACTCGGGTGACGTTTAGACGAGGAGCGAGGTCAGAGGTCAGGCGAAGGGTAGAACCAGCATCAGTCATCTTGTACATGGCTAAACATAGCAAATAGCTTAAAGCTGTAGTGGCAACCGTGATGTATATAGATCAGGTATTGTGGTTTAACTGCCTCAGAACCATGCGTGTAAATTTTTCTCATGACCCTTGCTTGCATGACGCTGAAGCCGGGTTTGATCGGAACGTTAAATCGCATCCATTGTGTTCTTCTTTCACGCTAGCTCCGTTTAGCCTATCAAGTCGTGTATTAATTGCCTTCAGAGAAAGCGGCTTGAAATACACACTTGTGTGTACAGCAGCAGCACACAGAACTGGGCTTTTGTTCTGGGTCTATTGTGTGTCAGTTTAAATGGAAGAGGAAGAGAAAAATTAGTGTAGAATAACAGTAGAGTGAGAGTGACAGGCTTTTAAGTGAGGAATAAAACACGACAGGAGGCGGGATAGAGGAACGAGTCGTCGATTATGTTGAGGATTCCTTCTGACTAAACAGTGGCTAAAGAGAAGGTTGAGTTTGTAACCATTGAGCACAATGAAATAACACTACAGGACCATGATACAAGCCTCTATCATATAGCGAAGGAATAAATGAATGCTCTAGCTAAAAGGCTAATGCAGGAAGCCAAAGGAGATATGCCAATCTTCCTAGATTTACAGCACTGATTTGATTTATTAACCATACATGGAAACTTTAAAAAGAAGAAGCTAGTCATCTATGTTATTTAAGCAGTTCAAATCGTATACGACTGAAAGAAAGATAAATACAAAGCGGACTATCTAATATTAAAAGTAATCAGGTGACAGAAAGGTATGCTCATGCCTAATCCTGGCTAAGCTTTTCCTGCCTTCATCAAGGCCACTGAAGAGAAACCAAGCAGATGGAGTCGCTGGCTTGTTTTCACACAGCTAAGGTGATTAAAAATACCTCTTATGAGCCCATAATCACTTCTTTTCCGTGGCCTTAGACGCTACAGTTCACCATTCTGCCATATTACATCTGCATTTCCCCATATTTCAGAGTTTTTTCTTGGTTGCTAGCCCACAAGGAAATTGTGTCGCTAAACATGAGCTCGTTATTTTGTTGGACGAGAATGAATAGTCTCATCGTTAAATGAACTGACAGCAAATCAATAGGTCTCGATTTCAGCGAGGCTCCTCAGTCCAAAGAGAAAAAAAAGGGTTGGCAGCTTGTTTGACAAGTCAGACGTTAGCGGCTATTATGTAGCCTTAGCGAGCTCGCGTTGCTCCTTCTGAGCGGTCTGGATGATGTAGAAAATAAGTTTACTTAAGCAAAGTTTTTCTTTCGCCAAATACTTTTGACTTTCAGTGACTAGGTTTTCAAAAGAGCTCTATTTTCTATTCATCACTACATTTTTCTATAATCGTTTGTATCACTCTTAAGAGCCTTCAAGTGGCTTTCTAGAGGTCAAGCTAAACTCCTAACAAATCCATCAATGTAATCTAGCTGTTGCTTCATACACATTAGAATTTTTAGCAGTTGTTATGCTAGCTATCATTTCGGCTAGCATTTCGAAAGATTAGAGCTAGAGCTTATCAAAAGAGACACTCATTTATCATCAGGAACTTATTCAAAAGTGTTTCATCTTTCCCAGAAAGTATGTTTGCTTTCAGTAAAAGTGGTTCCTCTGCTAAACTATCCAAACTGTAGTTGGCTAGCTAAGCTTGGTTTCCTCAATTAGCTGTTTAACATTGCTGACCTAACATAAGTATTACTGATTAGCACACTGGATTTCTGTTGGTTTTTTTTTATGTTAGTAAGACTTTAATTACATTTTGTTCCCAAAGTTATAAATTATTTTGAGGAGCAAAGCTGTACGATATTAATCTATAAACAGAGTTTCCTGTAGACATGCTGATTAGCATCTTTTGGATATAATATTTTGGATTTAATCTTTTAGATATATACATGTTTCACTATTTATTGACTCCGCCCCCCCCGGTCACATGTCGCCGGTTTAAATCAGATATAAAGGCTTGACCAGATCTCAATCCAATTGAATATCTATTGGACATTTTGGAGCGTTTGCTTTCTACCAGCAATGATATTGAAATTTTCTGGAAGATTCCAGAGACTTCCAGTGACCCCTCCCCCATCTACCACTCTTTCATTAAATATTA
Source organism: Hemibagrus wyckioides (assembly GCF_019097595.1). NCBI lineage: Eukaryota > Metazoa > Chordata > Actinopteri > Siluriformes > Bagridae > Hemibagrus > Hemibagrus wyckioides. Next base: position 39,186,418 of record NC_080715.1, on the reverse strand, counting down.
GGAAAGAAAGTTTCTCTCACTGAAAATGGAAACCGAAACAAAAAAACATGTATTGTACCTTAAGTTATACTTTCTTTAATGATCAAAGTGTAAAAAAATAAAATAGAGAAAACAAGAGATCTCACTGTATTGAATAAATGTTGTTGCATCATAAAAAATAAGAGCCAATCATGAGGCGGTATGCAAATGTGACCCAGGACTGTATAAAACCTACACCTTTATGGCAGAAAGGGCTTGGATTTGTGTATTTTATTTATTTATTTATTTATTTATTTATAAAATAAAAAACTGTGTTTCTAGGAGCCTGCTTGCAAAGGTTGCCAAGTCTTCAGTTTTTTCTTAAAGTTTTGGAAATTTTCATTTTATTTGACCAAACGTTAAGGGCTGAAATGTATTGAATAAATTCTATTAGCTGTAATATTATATTCAGTGTAGGTTATAATTTGTGTGTGAAATTGATGTTAAATAAATTAATTTAAATAAATAAATAAATAAATAAATAAATATCCATTTAATGGATTTCATGTTGTGGAATTTCTGCAGGTCATTCCCTTTATTTTTTTCTTTCCTGTACTGGAAAGGGTTCTTCTACAAAGCGCTGACACTGGAGACTCCTTCCATAAAAATAAATAAATAAATAAATAAATAGTGAAGTCTTAAACTACCCTTGTCTTTGATTCCACTTCACATTTCACATTTTTTGAAATACTGGGATTGTATTCTTCCAAAAAAAAAAAAAAAAAGCTTCAAAACAGCCGTCATGCTGCGTGAGGAAGTATGCAGAAGACTCGTGGACTCTTGATGAGTTTTGTCAGTGGTGTAAATAGCGACAAAATGACTACAGATCGGCGGAATCTGGTGTGAAATGCAAACATCGGATATGTTTGGAGATATGGAGATAACTCATAACCCTAGGCGAGTAAAAAAAAATCTAAAAGGTCTGGTGTTAAATTTCCTTGATTTCTACTTCTACAAACTTTTATTTATAACATTATGATATTAATAAAATAGAAGTTAAAAGCCAATAAGCTCATATCCTGTTTGAGGCTAATCAGCCCTTAACCCTCGCTTTCTCACTTTTCTTTTTTTTGTTTTGTCTCTTGACTTAGTGCAGCTTCATGATTGGTGTGTGTGTGTGTGTGTGTGTGTGTGTGTGTGTGTGTGTGTGTGAACCAGAGGCTTTTCTTTTTTTTCTCTCTCTCTCTCTGATATCCAGAACAGATGCCTTACACTAACAAACAAGCACCTCGAGCTTTCGCCTCCTACAGAGAACCACACACACCCACCTCACACACACTCTTTTGCAATCACACACACAGAGATACGCTCACACTCGTAATCACGCACAGGCCTCGAACCGCACAATGCTAACACTTAAAGACGCACAATTACGCAGTCACATGGTGACGTGCAATCACAGTAAAAAAATAAAAATGCAAGTACACAAAAAAAGCTAACCCGCTGGAGGTGACATGCAAATTGGTTGCCAGTGCAGTCTTTATTCTGCTTTACTCTTTTCTTCTAACTTTAAGCGAACTTGTCTTAAATCTTAAAAGAACGCTAAGAAGTGTGCTGCAAAGACCACACACACACACACACACAAGAAAAAAAAAACTGATGGTTGGTTTGTCCTAGGTGATTTTTCTTCCTCTTAGCCTCATCCTTTTAAAAGGCTGCCTTGAGTATAAAAAAGGCGTCACAGAGGCACGAGGAAAGGGATCACATCGTGCCAAACCACTTTTTTCTTCTTTTTTTGATGCACTCCAGCATGCTAATTAGCGAACACAGTAGAGTTGTCATGCATCTGCGTGACCGTAAGTTACAGCTGTGTGTGTGACAATGAGAACTTTGTGACGTTACTCAATAAATCGAAATAAAGCTGTAATAATAATTGAATAAATAATCAGACTTTGATGCTAGGCTCACGCTTTTGCAGTTTAAAGCCGAAGTGGAGGTCAGCTACATGCAAAGTCGCACGGTCAAGTCACCATCCGGCGTTCGGCTAATTTCCTCCGGAGAGGAGTGCGTAAGGTTCGGCAAGAGTTTAACGCAACGCCATTGGGACTTCATAAAAGGACACAAGCTGCACTAAATCAGCGAAGCATGAATATTTCACGCTCACGTCTCTTTAGAGCGGGATCATTATTTACAATCCGCTGTTATGGATAAATTATGAAGCTTGCTCAGCTTGTGCGCATTTTAATTAAGCGAGGCCCACTTTTCATCAGATGCCAAGCAGCAGGACTGGAGCTTGGATCTGCACTGGCAGTCCTTGAGCTGTGCTTGGGGATGTTCCTGTTAAACACCGCGCACTTAAATACCAGTGCAGATCTCACAGAGTGCTGGAACACTTTGATGTGATACAATATGATTAGCTTGTGCTGGACTTGTTGGCTGTACGATACGCTAAATTCGGGTGAGTCACAGAAGTCCGGTCCAAGAATAAACTTTCACCGAGTTGGTAGAAGTTGTTCATGAAACGTTTTTGAATTATTCATTATTCAGATCCTGGGGTGGTGGAAAATATATATATATATATATATACAGAAATGAGAAATTTGCAGCCAAAAAAAAAACACATCATAGCTCATCATATTGGGTACAATATTCACCAGTCAGGCATAACATTATGACCACTGAGAGGTGAAGTGAATAACACTGATGATCTCCTCATCATGGCACCTGTTAGTGGGTGGGATATATTAGGCAGCAAGTCAACATTTTGTCCTTGTTAGAAGCAGGAAAAATGGACAAGCGTAAGGATTTGAGCGAGTTTGATGAAGGGCTGAATTGCGCATCTCCAAAACTGCAGCTCTTGTGGGGTGTTCCCGTTCTGCAGTGGTCAGTATCTATCAAAAGTATCCTTTAAGTCCTGTAAGATGTGAGGTGGGGTCCATGGAGGAGTTAAAGGATCTGCTGCTAACATCTTGGTGCCAGATACCACAGCACACCTTCAGGGATCTAGTGGAGTCCATGCCTCTACAGGTCAGGGCTGTTTTAATAGCAAAAGGGAGACCAACACAATATTAGGCAGGTGGTCATAATGTTATGCCTGATCGGTGTTATTAATATATAAAGGAAAATTGTTGTTATTGGTTAACTGAAATTCTGACGTGTATAGATTTAAAAGTGCTTCAGACTTGCATATTTATACCGTCCAGCTTTAATAACTGAAGTGGTGGGAGCATCCTGTTAAGAATCCACGTAAAATGTGTATTATAAGAGAAAGCATGTTTTCCATTGGTTAATTGGACTAATTGTTTAGTGTTATTATTATTATTATTATTATTCCAATTTTCATGCTAGCTGGAATTCTTGCTAATTCTTGCAATGGAATTCTTGCTCACATATTTTACCCCAAATCGAAACGGAAATCACGGTGGTGGTGGTAGCATCGTCTCGAGCATTACCCTTGGTTTCTGTGTTGTTGTCATGCTAGCTCAACATGATGCTACCACCATCATGCTTCACCGAAGGGATTTCGGTCTCAGGACTATGTTTCAAATCACCCCTCAGCACGTCACACGTCCTGATCAACTTTCACCCTGATTAGCACCATTATATATTATAATAACAGCATCCTGTGTTTCATTGTTTTATTATCAAGCATTAGTTATTGTTGGGTTTGTTGCCATGTGTGCTGTAGTCTGTCTCCTAGTCTACATGTTTTAGTTTTGTGTATTAAAATAATAGTCTCTGATGAATGCCTTTTTGACTCAATTGCTTACTTTTTATTTGGTGGACCACCTTTTTCTATTAAATTGTCATTGGTTGTTTGAAATTTGGGAAAAATTTCACTGTAACCGAAGCCTTATTGATTCTTTTTCTTTTTTTTATTTCAGGACTCAACATTTTGTTTTATTTAGATATCTTAAAAATTACTTCTAGAGCCTTCCAGGAAGAGTTTTATTTTTCTTTCTTTCTTTTTTTACTAACTATGTGACTTCTTGTCTTGTTGTTTTTCATTTGGAAACCAAATTTTCACTTCTAAACAATTTACAGGGATGCTTTATTGTAGTATCAGTATAATATCTAGAATCTTCCATGGGAACCAAACTGGCTGAAGAAACATCTGCAGGCTTATTGCCTTCATAATTACAATCACCCATTCGTGTTTTTCTTCCTTTTTTTCCTCAGCCTCCTCGTTTAGTTTTTTAAATTTTTTAATAAGCGATGGAGTGTTCTCTAGCCGTCCGCCTGAGCCCATGAGCTCTTGCTCAAACATGCTCCTGACGGTTTCATAGTTCGGAGAACAATAGCAGAGCTAGAGGATCCTACGGAGGTCAAACCCCGCTGCTCGTCTCGTCCTCCTTCTGTCTTAAGCTGATGCACAATCAGTGTAATCTGCTTAAGACGTGGGACACTCCTTAGTCTACCACCCAGGTCCTACCTCTCCTCCTCCCCTCCTCTGTCTCTCTCTCTCTCTCACTCCTTACTTAACCCCAGTGAGCCAAAATGACCTATTTACATTTCTCTAATGAACCGTTTTTAATTTAAATTTAAATTGATGTCAGTGTAATTTTAGTCCCATCACTCTGACCTGACAAGAACAGAGAACCAAAAAAAAAAAGACTGGTATTGGTATTATTAAAAAGGTTTCTCTAAATATATATATATATATATATATATATATATATATATATATTTATATATATATATATATATATATATGTATGTATATATATATATATATATAATTTTTATTTTAAATTTTTAAATATAAAATAATTTTGCATTTTCATATTATTTTTATATATTTTTTACATTTTTATTATTCTTTTTTTTTAATACATCACTGTTGAATTCTCCATTTTGATCATTATCTGTTTTTTTTTTGTGGTTTAAGATGTAAAAAAAAAAAACACATCAGCTGCCGTAAGTGGAAATAAATGAATGGCAATACTGGTGATTTTCTTATAACATCGAGCCCTAGTTGTGTTTTAAAATTTGGTCAGGGTCAATTAGCCAAATTAACATAAGAACATATTGACCTCTGAATTTGTGGGAGTTTGGCAACGTGTGTGTGTGTGTGTGTGTGTTTCTTTTTTCCTTTTTTTTTAAAGTCATCCTGATTGATGTCAAAAGTGCCGATATAAATTCAAACGCTTTCTCGCCAGTCGTGTCTGAAGAGCGTCTGTACTAAGTGAGCTCTTGAGAGTGACCTCGCTGGCCACATAACCACTCAGCTGACTCTTAATAAGCGCAACACATTTGAAATACCACTGACAAGTGTTTTACTCTCAGTGTTGCTGAATATATATATATATTGTGTGTGTGTGTGTGTGTGTGTGTGTGTGTGGTTTGGAATTACTATTTGACCTTCCTTATAAGGAAACAAAGTTTGAGATCCATTGTGTTAAAATGAAACATATTAACTTGTGTTTTTTAAATAAATTATTATTTAATTTATTATTATTATTATTATTATTATTATTATTATGTTTCTAACCACTATAAAATAACAGGATTTGAGGATGTTCCATGACACTAACTATAAATGGATAAAAAAAATACCACATGTCCCATTTTCAAGTTCTAATCACTGGTGAATTTTCATTTTCACAATGTTATACTTTTCCCAGGGTTAACACTAATTCTGCTTTATGTCTTGACACGTTTTCCCTAATTTCTAGTCGTATTTTGCTCACTTCAATCTTTAAAATTTCTTCTTCTACTGATATTCTTAAATAATCATTTCTAGAAATTTGGTATTTGTATATTGCATTTAGCAATGGAATTTGTCACGAAAGCAATGATGAAAAACTCCCTGAGACGATATGAGGAGGAATCCTTGAGAGGAACCCGACTCAAAAGGAATCATCTGGGTGACGACGGATCGAGCGATTAAAACTCATTTCTTTTCCAAAATTCTGTACTATATGCTTAAAGCTCGATGATGGAGACATGAATGCAAAAAATGGCGATACACAGTAATTTCATGTATCTCTTAAACCTTAAAGTAAAATTTTGTGAACATTGGGGAAGGTTGAGCCAAGAGATGCTAAGAAGGTGGTGTTGTTAATTAAAAAAAATAATAAGTAAAAATGAACAGATGTGCTAATTTTAATGGGTGGTTTCTGATGCTTTAGTTCTAGTTTCTGGAAATTTCCATAGAAACGACAGATGTTGCTACCATGACTCCTACACTGGAGGAAAACATCAGCTTTTTTTGATGGTTTGCTTTCATCATTCTACCTTCCTATTGTCTTGCTCAGACTTAACTTTTATGTGCTAGCTAGCTAAATACTTCATCATACTCCCAAACTAGGTCATGTCTAGAATCCACTTTTTTAAAAAACTGATTTTTTTTTTTTGTTTCAGTTGCCTAGCAACAGTGTTCTCCCCCACTTTAACCACTTAAACAGCAAGCGTATCGCGTCACCATCGATTCTGACTGTGTTTCTCTGATTAACTCTAATGAAGAAACTTTGCACTTCCAATCCAAGCTCCCTCTGTTTATCCCTCTCGCAGAGTCTCCCACTGTGCTACAGATGAGCTTACATATGCGCAAAACATTTATATGCATTTAAACATCCCCTGGGATCAATTGATGGTGCTGTATGTCTATTTATTTGCTCAACCCTTATTTGTTCTCCAGTCACCGACTGCATTGACTACAGGCCATTTTTGTCATTATTAGGTTAAATGTTATTGCTATTTCTTTTCCTCTTCAACTTTCAGCCACAAATGAGTTTTCTCTCTTTTTGCAGGAAGGCAATTTTTCCCCCTCTTTTTTCTTACACTAAGCTACAACTGCCAGGCAAAAAAAAAAAGCATTTAAAAGATCATTTCAAATAGAGAAAAAAGTTAGACAAGTAGGAAAAACAGAAAGAGAGAGAGAGAGGGGGGAATAATAAATGATATGATGTGTTGGGGAGAATGTAAAAAGTAGATATGTGTTGGAATTGAGTCTTTCTTATAGTCACTGAACAGCGGGCTTGTTTATTTCATTATTAAGTTAAATGTTATTGCTGTTTTTCTTTTCTATTCTCAGAGAGACAGTACAAAAAATTTGTATTTACAAAAAGAAATGAAATTGGAAAAAAACATAAAAATACACAGAGGGAGTGAGAGAGAGAGGGAGATTTAGAAAGGAAAAGACATGGCACAACTGTGGAATGATAAGAAGCACCAGATAGGTATCTCGCAGGCCTCAGGCACTTGACGTGTGTGTCAGCTCCCATGGCAGGAGGCTAGCAAGGATCTTGACAGGATCTGTCTTCAGGGGAACATCCACCTCCGCTCAGATGATCCTGCTTGACCTTCATGCCCTGCTGCATGGCCCTGGCACCTGGACAAACCTGGCTCTCGCGCTGCCCGTCTGGGGGTCCGATGGCTCGATGCTGGAGGCTGGAAATGACAAGACAGGAAAACCTCGGATCCCTGCGGAGGTGCCAGAATGCAAAGGTTGAAGTCCTGACCTTGATTCGTTTGAGAACTTTACTGATTGACCCTCATGTTCTGGTTACTCCTTAGCAATGGATTCCCTATTGACCCAGGTTATCGCTTTTTTAGTATTCAAGAGCCGTTTATTAGCAAGGCAATAATAGCAATAATAAACAGATAGGCATGCTTTAGTATTCTCTTCAAGGCGGATGTATACACTCACCAGTCACTTGCATATTCATGCAGTTATCCAATCAGCTAATTACGTGGCATGCATAAAATCACACAGTCAATTTTTCACAATGAGGAAATAATGCGATCCCAGTGACTGTCATGGCTGATGGTGCAGGTTTAAGTATTTCAGAATCAGCTGATCTCCTGGGATTTTCACACAAAACAGGCTCTAATGTCTAAACAAAAAAACAGTCTGCAGGTGGAAACCTGGTTGATGAAAGTGACCAAAGGTTAGACTGTGTCAAGCTGACTCAAAGGCTCTGGTAACACAAATAATCACTCTTTACAACCAGGGTGAGTAGAAAAGCGTCTCAGACCACATTAGGTGTCGTTCCAATCAGTTAAGACCAGGAATCTGAGGCTACAGGATCACTAAAGACCAAGACCTTTTTCCACAATAAAGCCAGAAAACATTTTAGTTCACTGCATGGTTATCCATTTTATTCCGAGTGACTCACAAGTGAGGGGGAAAAAATACATTATACAAGTGCTGATACAAGTGCTGCATAAGTGGTTTGCATCAATGGACCAGGTTCAATAATGATTGTTGTAGAAAGACCAAAGAGACATAATTAAACACAATAGTGTAAGTGCATGTGCTTAGGAGTGCTTCAAACACTAGTCACAAAAGCAGACAGTCAAATATAAATTATACAATCTACAAGACCTTAAAAGATGTTTGCAATAAAACACAATGCGATGTGCTGTTTAAAAAAAAGATAACTCTTAAGATGTCTGGCAAGGCTGGCCATCAATCTAACCCTTTCATCCATCCATCTATTCATTCAATTTCTGTAGAACTTATCCTACACAGGATGCTAAGTGAAACCTGGAGTCCATTAGAGGTGGTGGACCCCCTGGACAGGGTGGCAGTCCATCACAGGGCACAATCAAACACCCATTCACACACTTCGGACAATTTAGAGATGCCCATCAGCCTACAAGGCATGTATTTAGACTGGGGACAAAAACCGGATTACCCTGAGGAAACCCCTGAAGCTTGATGTGGAGAGAACATTCAAACTGAGACACCCAAGGTGGAGGCAACCCTGGAGGTGCGAGACTGGAAACCACTAACTTTAACAACAACATTCCAGTCAAAGAAGAATGTCGTAGATGACTGGAGCAAGCTGGATCGAGCAGGAACTCAAATAATCCCTCTTTATAAATACGTTGAGCATCTCAAAACACATCAAACCTTGCAGTAGATGGTCACCAAGAGCAAAATCCCATGTCACGTTCCAGTCCTAGGTTATAGCAGGTTTGTTGAAGGTGTGTGTACATGTGTCTCATTGGTTAATAAGCATGGGCAGTGATTTAAGCCTGATTCCCTCAGTTCCTGCAGAGGACTGTTCTGAGCTGAGCAGTAGCAGCACACAGCAAGCATTAACACATGTATAATTATACACAAGCCTTCAATAAGTGCATAATTACGCAAAGCCAGCCAAATCTGTTGCTTTATGTTTGCTGTTTTGCAAATCTGGCTGAAGACGCCTTTATGTACCACTTGCTTTTTTTTTTTTTTCCACGACACCTGTTTAGTGTAATTAAAACAAACGCTGACATGCGGCAATCAGCATAATCACACTTTCTTTCATACCTTCCCCAAAGACGTTATAACTTCCTGTAGAGCAATTTCCCAAATGTATATTTTAGCTTAGAATAAAGCTCTTCAGGTCCTGGAGTGTCAATGCTGAGTGCCAAAAGCTGCAAAGAGGAACTTTTCAAATCTTCTTTACTCTGAAAAATTATGCTCTTATTCTTGTTTAAATTAGCACTCAAATTTCTGTATTTAAGGCAATGCCTTGTTGATTGCAGCCCTTTTTTTTTTTTTAGATTAGTGCTCACCTTAATGAGATGAAATGTCATATTCCCTACAATCGCGGCTTACTGAAAAATTCTAGTCGATATGAACCCCTCTTCAAAACCTTCTATGACAGTGCTGTGGAATTTCTTGATCTGACTGGTCAGAAGGGCTTGGTGTTTATTTCAGAAGGATTTTTTGGGAAGGAGTATTGTTGAACAGCCTGACCTATGATTGGTGTCGGGCACAGGTGTCCAAACTTATCAGGAAAGGGCCGGTGTGGGGGCAGGTTTTCATTACACCCAAGCAAAAGCTACACCTGAATGTAATGAAAGCTAAGATCAAGAGGTGGAATCTGGAAAACCTGGAAAATCTGCGCCAACACTGGCCCTTTGCGGATAAGACCGGACACCTCTGGTGCAGGGAGTGAATGAAAATCTGTATGATGTATGGATCTTGTTTGAAAGCTGAAACTTGTAATAATAGTGCCTAATAATGGCAGTAGTACCTTGGTGGTTAAGATTGATGGTCAGACGACTGATTGTAAGGTCTTGAGTTCAAATCCTAACACTGTCTAACAGTTCTGGGCCCTTGAACAAAGCCTATAACTATTAACAGCTCAGTTGTATAAACAAGATAAAGGTCACTCTGGGCAAGCAATGTAGCTACAAACCAGAGAGGGTGAAGACACCAGAATGTACCTACTTCATCTTCCTGAAAAGTCAAAGGAAATCCGTATCAACAATCTTCCATATACATGAGACACCCATGACTGGCTAATGTTGCCATTATTTACATGTCCTTCATCCAGAGCTCAGTTTTACCCTTTTGGACCCCCAAGTCAACTCACGGTCTCTTAACAACTGGCCAAACTTGTTGTGCCCCTCCAGGAGCTTGTGCTGAAATTTCACCCGGGGAAAATAAAGAGACAGTGTTTGGTAATCCCATGCTAACCTGTAATGTAAGCAAGTCCTTCACACTCCACTGAAGGTCCTGAGAGTCGATAAAGTCAATAACCAATTAAATACATTTAAAGGAACTTCTTCTTCGCCTTCCTCATTTGTATGTTTTGCATCAGCCAACAAATGGCTTCTCATTTTTATTCACTCTATTCCAATATAATCAAGTAGTCTGAGAAGAACCTGTCAGGATCAATCTACTAGCAAACATAGACACTTTGTTGAATGCTGGAGCCATCCTCATTTATTTCCTAAAGAGATCCAGAAAGAAATCATAAGCGCTAAATCCTGACGATCGACCGCTTGAGCTGTTAAACCGGCGACACCGCTGATTTTGACTTGCTAGTTGATGACAGGTGTCTGAAACCATCTAAAAAGTTGCTTGCTAGATGTTGCTTAATATTGTTCATGAATTTTGAAACAGTCATAAATGAACACAGCATGGAATCCCACTCATGATATCTCTTTCTCCTTCAGTGATTGCAACACCATCTTCTGTTGGGACTTGGGCGAGTTTGTAGCCTCCTCGTCAAAGTGTCTGTCTTCCCACAATGTCATTTAGGATTCAATCTGATATCCAGTAGGGTTTTTTTACCGCTCCATTTGCATATATATAGAACTCGAAAAAGATAAATACCCAGCCTGTGTTAAGCGCCTAGATGTATTCCGAGACATAGACGTGTCCGGTAAAGCTACATTACGGGTTTTAATATTTGTATAAGGATGACTATTACACACCTAATCAGAATGTAATGACCGGGAATGTAGCCAACTGGAACAAGATAGTAATATCTTAAAAAAAAAAAAAAAAAACACTACTTGACAAAAAGTTGGAAAGTGTTCAAAATTGTAATGTCTTTGGAATAGCTAATGTACGCGCGTAAGTAAAGAAATTGCATCAATTACAAACCCGAATGATGTAGCAGATGTTGAGGAACCATCAGTATATGTTTTACAGCTCAGGCCATGCCCACTTTAGGTTAAAATCTAAAGAGATCTAGAAAGAAATCGTGGCTTTGCCTTATTGTACATTGTTGTTTGTTTTAAAGAAGTGTCAATCCTAGGTATTTAACCTTTAGTTTGAAAACCGTATAACGTCTTGCGGTGGGTAATTAGATCATAATGACCACTTTAGGTACAATTACAGCGCTGAACACCTCAGAGAACCAAATTGTTCCTGCACAGTACTTTTTTTCTGTTTCCAAAATATCCAGGAAGTAAATCATGTTCCGAACAATGGCATCTACCGAGACCCGATAAGTAATTGTTTAATGCAAATGGGTAATGTGGGAGAATTGATATCAGTAAAGAAGTGATTATGACCAAGCTGTACAGGGACAGGGGACAGTCAAGGTGGAGTGCAAGGGAACTGACAAGGTAAAGGTTAATGATTCTGTCCTACAGTAGAATAATGAGTGTGTTAATGACCTGAGGGAAGAAGTAAAGGGGTCCGTCCCTCAGGCAATGTTAGACCTCTTTACACACTCTTTACAGGCTTAAAATAAACGAATCGACCCGGTGAATTATAGATCGTTAAATCAATAACGATCACTGCAGTCCACGCCGTGGAGTTTGGCATGACAGTAAAATATGCAAACGATGTTACTGGTAAGTACTTTGTCATTCCAAGCGCTCGGTGTTTTCTTTCCGTGCTAACTAGAGTGAAGATGACGGATATCGGTGTCTTCTTGAATCCCCGGTGAGGAGGAGCACCTGGATCTCATCGGCCTGGTGGAAACAAAGCGCCCGGAGGATGAGGAGGGGGAAAAAAATGAATGAGTTGCACGGGGTTTCCCATGGCTCGAGCCTCCAAACTCCAAACAGAGCTCTCAGTGGATCCGGATAGTGGATGTGTTGAAAATGCTCTCGGCTGGAACTGCATCTGAAATAACAATCAGGTCGGCGCTGACAAACGTCAAAATCTCGATCTGCAAACACACGGATATCCGGCGCATCAGCGATGACACATCCTGTCTCAGCAGAACCAGATTTATGATCAGAAATATGTGAGGTTTGAGGCTGAATTTAGTTTAGCTTCACTTTGAATATTATACACCTAGGCTGGACAAAATGACGGGTTTGATTCAACATTGAAAAAAAATAAAAGAATAAACATCCCAAACTAGGACCTTTCCTCTGGCAATCTTCCTGCATGGGATGGCAGGATGGATAGGAACCCTGGGGTTGGAAGATAGAGGCAGAGAGCTGAACTGGAGGTAGTTAGCATACCAATTTCTACCTGCTGTGCCAAGTCCTGTTTGTGTCGTCTATTTCCACCTCACACCTGTTCTCCCTGATTTCCAGATCAAGCTTTTCTCTAAAAGCCCAGCAACCTTTGCCGGGGACCTCAGAGGTGTGCTCGGCCCATTGAGCTCCAACTTACCGGACTTTTCCGGATGAATGACCTCCTGAACGTTCGGCTTTCCCTGTGTTCTTCCTGAGCGTGTTATCGGCTCCCTCTGCTCTCCGTCTCAAAGCCAGTGGCCCGAGTCCAAGCACTCTGCGCCAAGCCCCAAATTATCTTTATTATTAATCAGATTTGGGTAGCAGTTTGTAACATAACGCTATGCCCAGATTGTTATGAGGGCTGGCGATAAAGGCTGTGGGGGTGGACGTTCTTCTAGAAGCGGAGGGAAAGGCAGCTAAGTGCTTTGTATGAACTGAATAAATTTGTGCTCATCCGTTAATTCCCACACATCTGTCAGATCATTCATACATAAGGAAAAAGACGCATGGGCACCAGCTGGATCCAATAAAAACACTGAGCAGTATGATTATCCCGTTCTGATCACTATGTCGTGTAGATCGTGGATCCCCACTGATGGAGGATATGGATAGCTGTCTTGAGGGATGATTTCAATTTGTTTTTTTGTCATTGAGGCAAATCATATTAGCGGGTCTGACACCTTATTTGCACACTGACACATGCTGCTTTCATATTGGACCACAGTGGGTTTGTAGGTTTGGAATTTAATTCAGTTAAGTTGCATTTTGCTAAGCTTAAGTCACCAGTCGAGTCGAGTCCCGAGCCGTAAAGTCTGCATCGTAGGCACTAAACAGCCTTTCTAAAAAAGACTGATGGTATAAAGACACGCCTTACATTTAAAAGTTATATCTGGAAAACGACACCTATTCCGAGTCTTGTTCAGATTATGCAAATGATTTCAGTCGAATGTTCTTGAGTAGAATCATCCAGAAATGGGTTTTATCTTACAGTAGCAACGCAGGAAGTGGATATGGAACAGACTTTTTACCGGTGCTCTGCAGTTCCAATTGACTTACCAGACATTTTCAATCAGTGTAAAGAAAAGAATGATGTTCTGGCTGTGAGTCTGATATAAAATGAGGCAGGACTCTGTTGGCTTTCAGTGTGCTTGAGACGTGTGTTTTTGCCTCTGTTGGATAACCTTACACAGAATTTTACTGGTTGAAGATAAATTTGAGCTGCTTATGAACAAGAATTGGGGCATCACAGAGAGCAGAAATGGGTTTAATATCATCATTTACTCTGCTATGAATAGACTGCTCCTAGTAGGCGAGGTACAAACAGAAATACTTGTTAAAAACTACAAATTTAAATTTATATGAAAAAGCATTCATTCAAGCCTTTGTGGAGTGTGACATGACAAAGAAATTTACATTTACAACATCCTTATCCAGAGCGACTTACATTTTATCTCGTTTTTTATACAACTGAGTAACCATGGGGTAAGGGCCTTACTCAAGCTTCCAGCAGTGGCAGCTTGGTGGACCCGGGAATTGAACTCACAACCTTCTGTCCACCTAACCATTAAGCTACCACATCCCTGTGTTGAACTTGTAAAAAGAGTTAAAGTGATCTCCGGTTTGTAAGCATTGCTGGTTTAGATATCGCTAAGTAGTAAAGAGCGTGAATGTCTAATTGCCCTTTAGAGCAACTGCCACTTTTGATCCGGTGTCCTTTAGCGACTGGTCAGTACGATGGTGGTATTTGTGGGAATAAATGCCCAAACACGCCTGTAGCATTTTCAGTCAGCTGAATGAAGCGGGTCATTGTGGAAAAATCAGGAGCTACAGCTACAGTGGCAAATGTCAGTTGAACAAAAATGTCAGCCTCGCCTTTCAAGCTTGCATTTGTTTGATAGCCTAAAAAGTAAAATGCTCTTTGTTTTAAACTGTTCATGGCACGTCGTGACCCGTCCGGTCGTTCATCATCCCGGAAATCGCAGCGTCGTGTTTTAAATTTATCCGACTTTTCACGCGCGATAGTCGCCTTTCATCTTGACGTGATACTGGAGGTGCTGATATCGAAGTCGAACGCACAAGAGTTTGTTGTTGCGATGCAACACATGGAAAAGAGAAAGAGAGAAAGAGACAAAAACTCGGACGCACCCTTTGACAGCCTTCACCTCACTCCCTCCGGAGCGCTGACAAGCGAAGAAAAGAATGAATACAGAAAGAGATTGCTATCAGGACCTGAAAGATGAGAAAAGATGGCAAATCAGAATGCACGAGCTGCAACACTGCAAGCTTTTCGCTCGTGTGATTTTTTCCTTCTTCTCTTGTCTTTTCTTTTCTTCGTCTGCACTGCAGGAACACCGCAGAGGCCAGACATACCTGAAAACACACATCTGTCAAGGTGATGGTATGTAGAAAGAAAACAAACTGATAGAAAAAAACTGATTAGACGACGTGAAAAATGAGCTGGAGAAGAGAAGTGAAAGAAAACTAGGATGCCATGACGTTTGCTATTAATAAACTTTGTGTTTTGAATTACTTTTTTTTTTTATTCAGAAATTTTTACACAGTTTTTACACATTTTTACACAGTTGCGCTGGTGGCTCAGTGGTAGGTTTCTCACCTACCATGCGGAAGGCCCGGGTTTGATTCCCAGCCACTGGATGCAGTGCCGGTCCCAAGCCCAGATAAAATGGCAGGGTTGCGTCAGGAAGGGCATCCGGCCTAAAACCTGTGCCAAATTGTTGTGCGGACCAGTTGCTCTGCTGTGGCCCCTCACACACGTAGGGAGCAGCCGAAAGATTTTTACACAGCTCTGCTGAATCCTCAATGCTGATTGGTCAGGGGCTGATTCATTTTCTAGAGCATTCTATCAAACATAACAGCAGCTCTGGCAGCTGCATTATATCAACACACAAACAAAAAGCGCCATTTTTGATATGGTGGTGTTTTTGTTTGTTTGTTCGAGATTTCTGGAAGGAGTCTCCAGTGTCAGGAAATTTGCAACAGCTTCAACTGAATTTTTTATAGGATTCCTTCGAAACTATAGAACAGTCACTGGTGTTTTTTTGTTTTTTTTTGGTAATACGAGAAGCTGCATTTTTGTTTGTTTTTGTTTGTTTGTTTAATACTTTGTATGAACTTCAAGACTGACCAGTGAGGGAACCACTGTTTATCAGCACTATTACATAAGTGGTAAATAAGCGGAACATATTTTTTGTTGTTTTACGTATGTTTCACAAAGTTAAACGAAACTATAAACGAATAAAACCTACAATGTTTAGTAAATAAACAAAAAAAAACAAATTGCTGACAAATTGTTGTGGTAGAAAATTATAGGATTGTTTTTTTTTTCTTTTCAGGTTTTGGGGTTTCGTTTATCTTTCACATTTGGCAATTTTTTTCTAGATATGTTTACACCTCGATCGACCCGAATGAACTTAGTAGATCTGAAATAATCTGGTGAATAGGGAACAAAAAAAAACTGTAAACGAATGTTTGAATCGATTGCAGTTTTCCGTGAATCTTTTTTGAATTTGTTCGGATTGACGAAAAACCGTGCATGTCTAAACATTTCCGTACTTAATGACTAATTAAAATAAACAACCTGTCAACAGTACACATCAGCGCTCCTAGCTTTCCGAACACACTGAACTTCGTTAAGAAATTTCGGAAAGATCCGCGGTGTACAGAAAGAACGTAGCATAACGCTAGTGAGGTTGTGTATTCCAGGACGTGTCCATCATCAAATGTCACCCTGCACTTTCATCTCCGGTTCTGATAGAGTGCAGCGACGGGGGCTTTGGAATATCTCCGGCAGCTGTAAGAAGCTGACACACACACACACACACAGACACACACACACACACACGTAAACAAATCAGTGTGTCTCCTAGCCACACACAATATTAAAGCAGGAATGCACAGCAGTGAAATGAGGTCTAATAGCCATCTCTTGGTGTCACTCAAACGTCACCGATTTGACAGGAAATGCATTATCCACGCAGCCACGGAGACGGCCGGCGCCCTCCCGAGCCGGAGCGAGGCTTTCCGGCTGACGAGCAGCTGATGAGCTCGAACAATGACTTATTACATTTCCAGATGCTGCATATCTGTTAAATCAAGGGTACATGATTTCAATTCGGTTATATGAACGCAAGCAACCTGTATCACAGGGGCCTCCGGAGTGGAGGCGGAGCCTCGTTACTGGATTCCTTTTTTTTTTTTTTTTTTTTGAGGAATAATTGCTAATCTCACACAGCCGAGCTCTCTAATCCTCGGAACGATGAGCTACGGCTAGGAAATGAAAGCGCTCCTTTTTCTTTATGGCAGCTCTCCAGGGTTCAGATTTCAGATCGGGGTTTAAGAAGATGTAAAGCACAATCGTTTCTCGATTCAATTATCTGATATCATTGTGCCGGGTGTACTTTTTGCAATTAAAGTTGTATTTCAGGGTCGGCACTCGTCCATCTCTCCTTCCGTCAGTCATGGCTGGAACGTTACGTTCGTACCTGATTAGCATGATGAATTAAAAAAAAAAATACAAAGCTAAGTTAACATAGTGGATGTAAATCCTCGCAGGTTTTCCTGCATAGCACCAAGCTAAAATATCCAGTTAATAATTTAGATGTTCTGTGTACACTTTGTCTTTTCATGTCTCTACCCAGTGAACTCTCTTATGATTAGCTGGGTGAGTAATACTGGGACTTTGGTGTCCAGTTTGCTCTGAATCGTATATATTCTTCTTCTTTTTCTTTTTTCTTTTTTTATTCTTTCCATCTTCACTCAAGCCTTGAGGGAGCAGCTCGCCTACTTTATCATCATCCACCCAAACGAACAGAGCAAACATTCAGTTCTGTGCTCAAACACCGCGCCTGTATGCTCTGCTCTACAGCTCCATGCTGGAACATATTAACAGACTTTGTTTTCTTTTATTTATTATTATTATTTAATCGGTATCTAAAACAGAGACAGGGTTTATCTGGGATGAGTTGGATGTTTTTACCGTGTTATGCTCCCCAGTGGTGGTTTATGGCTCACATGGAAGTACAGCTTTCATTTTGAAATTGGAGTTATTTTTGTGTTTTTTTAACCTATAGTGACTGTACACCGATCAGGCGTAACATTATGAGCAGTTAGAGGTGAAGTGAATAAGACTGATGATCTCCTCATCATGGGATATATTAGGCAGCAGGTCAACATTTTGTCCTCAACGTTGATGTTTTAGAAGCAGAAAAAATGGACAAGCGGAAGGATTTGAGCGAGTTTGACAAAGGGATGCATTGTGATGGCTAGACCACTGGATCAGAGCATCTCCAAAACTGCAGCTCTTGTGGAGGTGTTCCCAATCTGCAGTGGTCAGTATCTATCAACAGTATCCTGTAACTTGCAGGACTTAAAGGATCTGCTGCCAACATCTTGGTGCCAGATACCACATCACACCTTTATGGATCTAGTGGAGTCCATGCCTCGAAGGGTCAGGCCTGTTTTGGGGGCAAAAGGGGGACCAACACATTATTAGGCAGGTGGTCATAATGGTATGCCTGGTCGGTGGATAGTAACAGCAGTCTCCTGGTGGTCCAACGGCAGGATCCCACGCTGTCATTGCTGCGGGGGGCTAACAACAACTCATCATCATCATCATCAGGATGATATTTAAGGAAGTAACAGTAACTGTTAGCAACTAGATGTGGGCGTGTCCACATCACCGAGGCGTCAACGTTCACGCAAAGATGACGCGTCTTGGACTCATATCTATGCAAACACCCAATCTCCCCCCGGAATGTTCCATATTAGCCACAAGAAATGCTAGTTTAAATGGCACAGGTTGATAAAAGTCATCGCTATGGCAACCGTTAGTTCGAGTAGGAATGCCTTCAGGTGGCTGTGTAGCACAGTGACCAGAGACAGCGATGATATTAGTGCGTGTCTGAATGTAGCAACTTCTTCACAAAAGCCGCGATGGAGGAAGTGCTGAGAGGTTTTATTCATCACAGCTTTAAAAGATAGAACATCAACATCAAAAAGGAAGCTAGTTAGCAGGTTAAATCGCTAACACCGAGAAAGCAAATATCGTAAACGCACGATCGCTTAGTTAGCAGGCTAGCTTGTTGCTAACAAGGATGTCACAAATGCCTCAGGATCTGGACCTCATTACCATTATCCGATTGGCAGGAAGATGAAGGAGAAAAATAAAGTAAAAAGGTTGAAAGGGTGATTGAGAAGCCAAAAAAAGAAAAAAGAAAAAACAAGAAAGAGTGATAAAAGGGAGAAGGAGGCGAGAGGTCAGGCTTTAGCAGGGTGAAGCTTCAGAACTCAGCTCTTGTCAGCACTTTTACCTTCGACAAAGACCCGAGTGAAGGAGGAGATAAAAAGAGCAGAGGGAACCAGGCTACACGTGTGCCGATCCCTTCAAATCTTACATAATCCTTGTTCTTTCTCTCCGGGAGGAAAGTCGACTCGGAGCTGAAGTCTGAAGTAACAGGAGGCCGTGTTAATGACGGTGACGTGCTGACGCTGCACAGGTGCTTTCACCTGCTCGGGCTTAGCTTAACGGCTAAACGGATTCCTCCTGCCTTCGGAAGTAAAATTAAAGTGGAAAGCTGCGGTACATGTAGCGTCAGGGTTCAAAACCATGGAGCTAGAAGAAGTGGATGGAAAGCATTTCGACCAAGATATATAACATAAAAATGACAAAAAATCTCCAAACTCAACTTCAGCCTGTTTTCATGTTGCTTGTGGGCGTGGTCCCTTCAGCATTGTTTTTATTATTAGTATTGTGATTAAAAATGTGTGTAGCTACAGGATGTCTGTCTCTCTAAAGTGAATAAAGTGAAAATCAATAGATCAGGAAAATTTGTTTAACATAGCAAACTGTAACCTGAGCTAACTGTTCAGGCTTCTAGCTACCAGAGACGTATACAGCTTCTGTTGTCTTTCTTCGTATTCCAAAAAGCCGTACATGTTTAACACAATTAAAATTTCTTCTGTCTTTTTTTGGAAGAAGTAGTGTTTAAGGGACAATAACTCGGAAAACGACGGAAATCCTCACGTGCTACAGGATCGTTCCGAGGAATCGCTCTAGCTAATCGTTTAGCTTTGTTGGTGTTAATGTACTGGGAATAGAAATGAAAAATGATATATTATCAGTTCTAGGAAATCCACAGTATTTATTAGGTAAAAAAAGACATGTTTTTAGTCCTGATGCTGTTTTTTTATCTTCTAGTGGGGGACGAGAATCTAAATACTAAACAAGGTCAGACTTCCAGGGCGCATAAAAGCCATACATTTAGTCATTAATTGGCTCATGAGGTCAAATTTTTGACCTACTGAATGATATGATGAAGTCAGTAGTACAGTATGTTGACTTGTTCATTGATGTTCCATTATCGGAGACATCGTCGGCGAACCGGGAAACGGCTGGTAGATTGAAATGACATCAATCAACCCTATACATCAAAATATCTAAAGATGAAAAGAAGGCAATCTGTTGTGTAAAAAGGCCACTTGTGCGCACCCTGCTTGTCTTTTTCATCAGCGTGTGAATGGCGGGGAGTCGTGGAGACTCGGACTGCGGGGAGCTAATTGCGTGTTGTTTGCTTTTATCGCCACAGATGCTTCAGTGAATGCCATTACTCTCTCCGTGAGTGTGTGTGTGTGTGTCCTCATGCAAGCTCATTCGAGCCCTTATTTTCTGTCATTAGCGCTCTGATTGAACAATAATCACTAAAGGTTACCAGATCACTTATTGGTTGGGTCTCTGGACAAATTAAAAATCAATAAGGTTCATATTTACCTCCCACTGGCAGCTGCTACAACACCGGTTATGCTTGTTAAGTCTGAACATAATGAATTTAGTCCAGAAAAAACAACAACAACAACAACAACAACATAACACAGGCGTAATCTGAAAGCTCGGTTCTTTGGGTTCTTTCTAGTTCCGTCCGAGCGCCAGAGTTTGGATGGAAAGAAAAGAAGGAACAGGCTAGCCATGAGTGGAAAAAAGCAGGGCTGTTCTCATGCTTGAAATGCGAAACTATTAACTTTGCAGTTGGTCAATTTATCATGGTGTAAAGTTACTCAATGTATCATGAAGGCTCTCTCTCTCTCTCTCTCTCTCTCTCTCTCTCCAGCCGTCCAACCTTCCTACAGATCTCCGACCAGAGCAGCTTCGGCATTTTGAAACCGTACTCCTTCCTCTTCTGTCAAAACAGAGGCCCTGCTCCACTCTTTCATGCTGCGGAAAACCAACACAGGCTTCTTGTCTTCTTCTCTGTCGGTTATACGATCTTTTTTTTTACCTGCTCTGTCTTTGGCTGTGTTTTCTGGAACGTGAAGCGGACGCTCATTGGCAGAGAAAGGTGAGGTTGTGACGTTGTAATATATAATTAACATAATCGCAAAAGGATGCTTATTATACAGTCATTTTGAGCAGCCATCATTAGGAGTTTCCGAGATGGGATTCTGAGTTAAGGGCATCAGGAATTCCAACTTTTAGTGCATGGAATCCTTGGACAAAGGTTTTTTTGGCATATTAGTTTGCTCCAGTGTTTACATTCCCGCCTCTGCTCTGAGTGGGTGGAGCTTGCATGTTCTCCCGGGAGTTTCCTCCTGGTTCTCCGGTTTCCTCCCCCAGTCCAAAGACATCCATTCTAGGCTGATTAGCATCTGTAAATTCTCCATAGCATCTGAGTGTGTGTGTGTGTGATAAGTTGCCACCCGAGTCCCCTGGGATAGGCTCCAGATTCCGTGTGTCTCTGTGTAGTATAAACTCTTCGTTTATCTCTAAAAGAGAGTAAAAATCTGCTATTTTTGCTCCGTTCGCTTCTGAACCATTAGTGACCTCTAAAGCTTTCTTCCTACGTCTGCTCCACGTTTCCGGTCGTGCTTCGCGTGTTTATTCTGTTGGGGGGGTTGGCATCGTCGATCACGTCGAGCTCACAGAAACGACCCATGAAGGGGAAAGGACTTTTTCTCTAATTAGCCTGGAGCAAACACAGGTAGAGTGAATGGCCTGCTGTGGCACATGGTGCTGTTTGGCGGAAATTTATTGACATCTGGACGTCTTCAGCTGTCAAGAGTGAAAGGTTCAGGTCTCAGAATGGTCCCTGAGAAGACTGACTTAGCGTTTATGCCTGAAAACGAGAACAATAAGGACTAATTCTAGTTCCGCCAAGGTTTGGCACTCCTAGCGTCTTCCTGTAGTTTTATGACCCCATTGTATTTTTTGAGGAAAAACTAATAGCGTTAATGAGAAGCTCGCGCCTGCTGAGTGGACAAAAAGAGGCTGTGTTTTTTTTTTCTCTAATAATTCATTGATTAGAGGCACCGGGGTGGTTTTTCATTCAGCATTAATGAGAGCAAATGAGTCGGAGTGTGCAGTTTAAAGCAGCCGGCTGCAAGCCTTCGGCGGAGCTCGTGGCTCCTGCTGCCCTCTTGTTGCTCTGCGCTTTGTAATGGCTCTTTGTGTAATTAAATCGAAGAGAAAGGAAGTGCACGTTGCTGAGACGCGTTGTCAAGTTAAATGCCCTGTTGTTGCCTGGGAAAAGGAGATCACTAAAATACAGGGGTTTAAATATTCCTAAGTGAAAATCATTCCTTATAGAGATGTCACATGTAATGCACACGTGACAGTCCAACGTGAAAGCTAAACATTAGACTTGTCAAGAGTTATTTTACACATGTAGCACGTTGTTTTTGTGACACGATTCATCCATTTCCATGTTTTTTGTTTTTTTTTTTTGCTTTTTTGCATTTTTAACATAATTTTAGCATGATTTTCTAAAGTTATTTATTTTTTTATTTGCTTATTTATTTACTTTGCTCACGATTATTTGACATTTATTTTCAATTATGATGTCTTATCCATGTTTTTATTTTTTTTCCACTTGATTTATTTTTCATCTATGATTTTTTTTTAACATTATTTGCTTTTGTCAGGTTTTACAAATATTCATGTTACACATGATTATTTGACATTCATTTTCACTTGTAATGTACTTTCCATATTTTGTTTTGTTCCACTTTATTTATTTTCCATCTACGAACTTTAATCAGTTATTTTCTCATGTATTTATTTATTTGTCATATTTTTTTACCCATGTTTTTATTTTTTCCTACGTGATTTATTTTTCACATATAATTTTTAACACGATTCAGTTATTTTTCCAGGTAATTGTTCAATTTATTTATTTATTTATTTATTTATTTATTTATTATTCCTATTCTACACATTCACTCGTGATGTTTCTTCATGTTTTATTCTTTTTCTACTTGATTTATTTTTCACATTTGATTTAAAATGATTTAGTTATTTTCTAATTTGTTTGTCTTCACTTAATTTTTTAAAATATCTATACATATTTTTTTTTTTTAATGTACATAGTTATTCTTTGCCAATGTGTCATTCTTATTAGAAAAAAAACTATATATTATATATAATATATTATTATATACTATATATTAATATATGATTAACTAAATATTAACTCCTGTCTCTAAACGTTTTAGCTTTTAATGTTTGGCAAAAAAAAATAAAATGTACTTGAGCTTGAACTGACCCACATTCGAAAAGAGAGTCCGGGTTTTGTGATCATGCCTCCGATGGTGTGTCAGGTGCAAATGGGGCGCTAGCCGAGATTCAACAATCCCTCGGTCACACTGAACCCGTTCTCTAGAAAGCGTTCTCTTGGGCCACCGGTGCACTGCATTACTGAACTAAAAAAAGACCTCAAATTGCCTGGGAGTGCTTACCAAAAAACCCACGTCTCTCTCTCTCTCTTTCTCTCTCTCTTTCGGCCTGCTGCTCCTTGTGGCTATTAAAACTCTGCTTGTTTTTTTTTTCTTTCCCCCTTAAGGGCCCTCAGAGGCTCCACCCTGGCTAGAGAGACGGATGGGGACGAGCGAGGCCGGCTGTTCTCCCCTCTTATTACCCTCCTGGCTAAGGGTGCTTAGGAACGCAACACTGCTACATTCATGCTCTGTTCACATGTCTTTCTGTCTCTACAACCCTGATTTTTGCAATGAGTGCACAAAAAAGTCTGAAAGCCAAGTCCTGGAGCATTATAAGCCCTAAAAAAAAATTATAAATAAATAAAAACAAAAAATCTGCATGTTGTTGCTTGCCGATGACGAGATGCGGTCCAAGCTCCGGGTTTCATAACAAATTAACACACAGCAAAACTACTTACACTGGATTGAACTTCATTCAGAAACAAATTTTTACACCTTGCATTAAAATTAGTGTCAGCAAAACAAGAGACAGGTGAGTGTTGTGTCATAAAACCTTATAGCCAATCACGCTCCAGTATGCAAATGTAAAGCATACATCAGCCGGTTTTGCACTGAAAAGGGGGCGGGGCATGTCAAGCTGGAAGTGTCCATATCATGTTAGCTGAAAAAAAAAAAAAAAAGTTCTTCCAGGATTGTTTGTAGCTTGTTGTTGACGAACGTTCCTTCAGGAAGGTCTGACTTTCTTAAGAATCCTTGAAGAACCTCTTATAGAAGAGAAAGACTTTTCGCTAATCTACACTTTTCTCTTTATATGAACTTACACAAAGCTTTGGGGTGATTATTTGTTGAAAGATTTATAAATATATAAATAAAAAACTCAACACTTTGAAAACTGAATGCAAATATATTTAAAAAAAACAACAACAACAACAACGTACATTACATTTCAAAGCTTTGTTATTCAGATGAGATGCTAATTATCTGAGGAGCGAGCCGCACATTGCTAACTATTCCTTTTCTAAGGATGAGAACATCCTTAGAAAAAAAAATAACAGTAAAGTCTAGATACGGGACACGTTCTTCAGGTTGTTTTTACTATAATTGAAGTTTTTTTCCCCCGTTTTAAGTACCCTTGAGGAAAAACTGAAGAGTCCCTGAGCCGTGTATCTCGTAGAGGAACATTCAAGAAGCTTTAATGTAACATGATTGAAGAGTTCTTTCTGAAAGCAAAGTCTTCCTGAGAAAGAGGCGTTATGTTCAGTTTGGTCGCTAGGACAGCTACCGTTGCTTTTGTCGCATTTTCTTCCTGAAAGTATGCTTACGGATGTAGGAGGACGCTGATAAGGACCTCCGCAGAGAGCTCCACTCCTGTGAACTGTCATCTCCACATGACCACTAGAAGATAATCCCATTTCAGGGAAAAGAGCCTCATTACCAGATGCTGGGACTCGCTAAGCTCTGCGTCCGCCATCAAAATGTTTTTTTTTGGGGTTTTTTTGGTGTTTTTGTTTTGTCCAAAATCCATCCTGCGTAGCTAATTTACCTTTCACTGACACGTACCAAGCAATCTACAGCCAGGCTAAAGCTGCCATCTCCATCAAGAGTCCTTTTTTTTTTAGATATAAATATTCAAAATAGCATTAATAAGTGCTTGGATATATAAAGCTCCTGTTTAATCCGTCATTAACGGCCGCGTCGGGGTCAAAGGCTCACGACGGCGAAGTAGAATTACGATGTCACTTACTGCCGCTTTAAAGGGGGAAGACCTCACACCTCCCAAAGGAAGGAATAATGCTGCACAGGGGTGTGTATCAAGGGTAATAAGGATTAGCAGTCATTTGCATACCAAACAACAAATAAATACATATGCAAATCAAAAAAAAGATGAGGTAAATAAACCTTGCAGGAAGTCCTTGTCCACTAGCATCCAATAGTCGGTCATAATTACAGTTCTTGTTCTAGATAGCAGAGATTCGTGGGTGACCTGGAACGAGCATGAGGCTAACGAGTTCTCTTTCATGTGTTAATTTCTCAATGATTTTAATGCTATTTGGGGTTTATTTAAAAAATCTGAATTTACAGAAATGCATGTCAAGCCAATGTTTTGAATGAAAACATTCCAGCCAGTCAGGTATCAGTATGCAAATGAGAACTAATATCTCTAGTTTAACATTGGAAAAGGGGGCGGGGCATGTAGAGGTGCATGTGTTTCAGAAGAATTTTTTGGTGATTATTTGTTGCTGTCTGTCTGACTTCCTGTCTGCATTTTTTTGTATCCCTCTGTCTCTCTGGGAGTCTGTCTTAGTCAGCGTCAGTCTGTTTGTCTGTCTCCCTGACGTACAGATGAGACGTTTGTCTTACTGTCTGTCTCAACAACTCTCCTACTCCCTCTATAGCCAAACACTGTTCTCTAGCACTGCATTTCCTCTCACGGTGTCCAAATAAAAACCTATAAATAAACTCCAGAGATGATTAAATATATTAGGAAAAAAAGTTTCTGCAGCCAGGAAGTGCTGTAGGTGTAAAAAAAAAAAGAAAAAAAGAAAAAAGAGAGAGACTCCTTCAGTATGGATATTTTAAGTATTCATATATTAGGCTCATTATTCAAGCATTTTAGCTTTTTATTACAGTTTTTTTTTTATTATTATTCCTCACAGCGAGCTCAGAGGTCCAGCTTTTGGAGTTATTGAGATTTGGATTAAATCCCGTTTCATGAAGTTAAATGTGTTAATCAGTGTATAAACTCAATAATGGAACGTTTATGATTTCCAGGGACTTTCTCAGTGTCAGGACAACCACCGAGGTTTATTTTCTTAAATAATCACATCATGTTATTGAACTGGAAAACTAGCTAGTTACCTTAATTTGGGGGAGGGTTTTTTTGGATATTTTTTTCCAAATATTTGTGCTTTAAAATAATACATGTATATATATATATATATATATATATATATATATATATAAGATAATATGATAAATAAACTAAAAAAAATAATAAATAAATAAATAAATAACTAATGATCATTCAAAGGAAAAAAAATTTAAAAAATGTATTAAAAAATGTATTACATTTTTACACTTAATGTAAAAAGTGTACACATTTGTTTTTTATTTATTTATTTTTTTTGATAAATTTAAAAACTTCATTTCACCAGCAAACAAAAAACACAACAGGAAAGCATGCACATTTTTGCAGACGTTTTTTTTTTTTTTTTTTGACACCAGGGGTGCTTACATTAGCAAGAGTGTGTGTTCAGGCTTGTTCCTTATTAAACTAATCATGGAATTAAAACCTGTGTATTTTTTCTTTATAAGTCATCATGTTATGATGAGCTGCAGTAAGTGTTACTGAGTACTCAGCCACAGTGTGTGATATTTAGTAAGCATGCAGTCCTAATCAGACGCTCTTCTGTTGAGGCACGCTTATTCCACCCTGCCCAACGTCCAGCCATGGACACACACAAACACACAGTCTTAGTACTTTGAGTACTGAGATATCTCAAGACTGCAATATCTATGTGCAAAGACTTTACACATCTGATCACTGGGTTTTTGTGTTTTGCTATTCAACAGGTGGGAAAACTGCACGATTTCACCATACTGTGTCCCGGAGATTACACGTGAACTCCAGTAATTTTGTGTAGAAAAATAAAAAACATGTCAAAAATTAGCATGCGCAATTCAATGGATGAAAATAAAAAAACAACACAAAATAAAACCACATGCACTTTGTTGAAATGTCCATATGTGGACACACACACATAATCTCTCTCTCTCTCTCTCTCTCTCTCTCTCTCTCTCACACACACACACACACACACAGTCTACAGCTGTAAAATATGAAATAATGCAACAATATACATAAATATTGTCATAGATATTATAATATAAATATATTAACTGCAACAGACTGTCATGGTTTTGTTATTTTTTTTTTAAAAAAAAGTATTTATTTATTTTATTATTACTGATTGTTTCTGGTCTGGTAATGTGTGTGTCTGTGTGTGTGTGTGTGTGTGTGTGTGAGAGAGAGAGAGGGAGATTATGTTATAAAGAAATAAAATAAAATAATAATAATAATAATAATAATAATAATAATAATAATAATAATAATAATAATTATTATTATTATTATTATTATTATTATTATTATAACTGTGTACTAATATTTCAAAATTACAAAACAAAATAAACAAACCTTTAAAATTATAAAGCAATCAATTAAACATATACCGTACATTGTATATGCATACACATTACCAGACAACTTTAAGAAAACTAGAATTAAGAACTAAGAATTAAGAAAACTTAATAAAAATTACAAATTAAATAAATATTTATTTAAAATTAAGTTCTATTCATATAACGTTACTGATATATAGTAAATATTTTATAGCTATTTTCTAAAATTATAATAACGTATTATAACGTTTTCATAGAGTTTGTTTACATCAAAGTTTTTTTTTTACCGAAAGCCCGCCCCTTTTCCACAGTCACTCTAGTTGATTGGCAGCGCTTCTAGCCCCGCCCTGATCCCGCCCCCTTCGCCTGTATTTGACTGAGACACTCGTGTTGCTCTCACTCAGAGCCGGTGGCTGTGGCAGCGTCGTCCATGGCAAGGCAACGGATATAAGCGCGCGCGATCTTTATTCCTTTTTTTTTCTTCCCCTACCCTCAATTTCTCGTCTCGAGCTGCTCACGGTCCATCCAAAGCCCGCACCATGACCATGCTCGGCCGCCTGTGGACTCTATTCTGCCTCCGCGTGTGCTTTTACGCGAGCTTCGGATTAGCGCAAAGCGCCAGAGAGGGTAAGTGATGGGAGGCAAAAACAGAGAGAAAAAAAAAAAGTTTCCGCGGAGAGGAGAGCAGAGAAGTGACGAGAGGCGCGCGAGCGTGGAGACGGAGAGTTGTTACTGAATACACGCACGCACGCACGCGGTGTCGGATTCTAACGAGCTGGATACGATGTTGCGGTGTCGCACTGATGCGCGTTTGGATATTGGAGAACTTGCACTATTGCAGTATTGAGCAGCCCGATATGTCCGCGCGCAGCGGGTGACCGGTGCACACTCTTGATTGATTGATTTATTTATTTCATTTTCTCCTTATGGATAACGGATAGATTATTATTAAAACTAAACAAAACGATATGAAATCCAATTTTTCTTTAGTAATGTTCTGAATCCTGAATATTTTTTTGGCTTTCTTTAATTGTCGGATCAGACCCGAGTGCTAAAAACCTGACAGTGTGTTCCTGTCGCACGCACAACTCAACTGCTTTTGTTCTGGGGGTTTTTGGTATCGGTTTTATCGGTTTATCGGTGGAATTTGGGAAGATACGAGTAATGGGTATAATTATATTTATAGAGAATATAAAACATGTTGACAAATTAATAACTTAAAACGGAGCAGCGGGTGTGCGTAAAAGCGTAAACGGCGCACCTTCGGCTATATCAAGTACATGTCAATTATTTATATATATATATATATATATATATATATATATATATATATATATATATATATATATGTGTGTATATATGTAGCATTTACATACATGTATTTAATGTATTTTTAAATAATTATTTTACGCGTTTTGATTTGTCGCGCCGTGGCGCATAAAGATCTCTCTTTCTCCACATATATAAATATATTTTTCCTCGCAAATACAGCGTTTCTAACTTCATCAGCGTGCCCAAACCGCGAATCTACCCCGCCAACCCCCCAAAATCAGCCCCTAAATCACCTCTGCCTTCTTCAGACTACCAGCTCCTCATTTCCAGTCCCACTCGATAAAAGCGCAGCGCATATGCATTTTAATTCCCAGCAAGGAGCAGTGTGTAGAATTAGGTCGTGTACGTTACAGCAACTGAGTGTATGTTTCACATGCCATATTTTTTTGCATCCTGTGTTTATGCTATCATTTAGATCCCTGTTTCATCTATGAAGAACCTCCTTTATTCTCCCCCAAAATCTCATTTCCCAAAAAGTATAAGGAAAAAAAACAATGTTTGGCTTGTAAAATTGGGATTTGTAATCATGGCATGTTAATTCAGCTCCTTGTTTGAGGCTTTAAGCACAAACAGCGTGTTTACACACGCTCAACCATCACACACTCACACACGGGTCATGATTTGTTATTTCGCTAGATGTTTTTTGTCACTGGTGCTTGTTGGGGAGCTAGATAGGTTCTCTCTCTCCCTCTCTCTCTCTCTCTCTCAGGCAAATAGCTGAAGTTTTGATATGAATCCACTAATTCCTGTCTGTCTCTGTGTCCATGTCTGTGTCCGTGTCTTTCTCCCGGGCAGTGATCCTGCTGGACTCGAAGGCACAGCAGACTGAGATGGAGTGGGTAGCGTCTCCTCCGAACGGGGTGAGTCTTCCAGCGTTACGGGTTTGAACTTCAGAGATCAGCATGGAATTTTTCCTTATGTGATGTTTTTAAGATGTTCCTTTGAGCTCTCAGGAAGCTTATAGTGATGGAGACTGGCTCAGAGTGGGAGAATGTGAACGATACACACGTACACGTATCCTCTTCATAAAATATTCACAGTTTTTTTTTTGCGTCTAGATTTTTTAAGGTGTACTTTCTCAAGACTGCTCATTTTTCAAAGTTGGACTAGAATTTATTTCTTGCTTATATTGCGTCATAATATGTATTATTTGGGTCTTGTTTAATGCAGGAAAAAAGAAAATAGCCTACTCCTTTGTTAGATCCATTATTTCCCCCCATTTTTCTTTGGATTAATTCGGGTCTGTGTATCATTTGCCCAGAACTCATTTTGTGCATTGTGGTTCACATGTTTTTTTAATAAACTACAAAATCTGACCTTCTTATTCGAGAAGTTATTATTTATTATTATTATTTATTTCAATCAAATTATTTTGATGCTCTTTTTGGCCCAGATATATTAAAAAAAAAGTTTTTGGACCATTGTTTGTTTCTTACCATTGGAATAAATCTCCTTGATTTTTTTTCTAGTAGCTGTTTTTTTTTTATTATTATTATTATTATTATCATTTATTTATTTATTATATATCGTTTTGCTGAGCCACTCTTAGTTGCCCTGGTGTACATTGTAAAATGTATGATAAAATTTTTTCTTTATGTATTATTTAGCTGATGTCACAGTTCAATGAGATTTTACACATCTGATTTTTCTCAAGCACTTAAAGCTACTAAGACTCAAATTCTGAAACTTTTAAAACAGGATATATTTTATTTTTTGATAGATTTGGGACCTTTTAATAGATTTCAGATGTTGTGTAGTGATATTTGGGTTTCTATGAAAGCATAAGGATTATGAATACATCCAGATTTATTTATCTACTTTGCATTTTTCCAGTGGGAAGAGATCAGCGGGATGGACGAGAACTTCATCCCCATTCGCACGTATCAGGTGTGCCAGGTGATGGAACCGAATCAAAACAATTGGCTTCGGACTAACTGGATCGAAAAGGGTGATGCTCAGAGGATTTTCGTGGAGCTGAAATTCACACTGCGGGACTGTAATAGCCTGCCTGGTGTGGTAGGATCTTGCAAGGAAACGTTCAACTTGTACTACCAGGAGACGGACGCCGAGATGGGCAGGAATATCCGCGAGAGCCAGTATGTGAAAATAGACACTATCGCGGCGGACGAGAGCTTCACACAGGGCGATCTGGGCGAGAGGAAAATGAAGCTGAACACGGAGGTGCGGATCATCGGGCCGCTCTCACGCAGAGGCTTCTACTTGGCCTTCCAGGATGTCGGAGCATGCATCGCTCTCGTCTCGGTCAAAGTTTACTACAAGAAGTGCTGGTCCATCATCGAGAACCTGGCCACGTTCCCGGACACAGTGACGGGATCGGAGTTTTCCTCACTCGTCGAGGTCGAGGGAACGTGCGTCAGCGACGCCGAGGAGGAGGCCGACAACTCTCCCAAGATGCACTGCAGTGCCGAGGGCGAGTGGCTCGTCCCGATCGGAAAGTGCATCTGCAAGGCCGGGTTTCATCAGAAAGGGGACTCATGTGAACGTAAGTATGCGAATCTGCTGCTTCCTGTTCTTGTGGGAAATTTCTGCATTAGATCCTCGTTGATTAACCTCATGCCAGATTGGACAATAGTGTCATATTAAAGTATTATTATGTACATTAGGTTATTATGTAGCTTATTCATGGACCCATTTGACAAAGGAAATTGCTCTTCTAATTATTTGACGGGTCTCAATCCAGTAATATGGCACTTAGTTTTGAGAAAAAAAAAAAAAAAAGAATTGTGATTCATTTTGCAAATGGCTCTGCTTATCCGCGCAAGACGGAAGAACCAAGGCAGGGAAAAAAAGATTCCCAGGAGTGGGAGAGAGAAATAAAGAAGCGTGATATTTGACAGGAATAATAATGAGGGATTAAATCTGGAGGCATATATCCATGGTATAATAATAGGGGATCCAGTTAATTGTTTGATTAGCAAGCTCTTAAATTATAGTGGTGGTTGTGTTTGGTATTGGGATTAAACGATGGCTTGCACTTGAGTCTGGCTCTGTGCTCTTCAACAACGCTCTGTCTTTCTGTCTCCTGCTATCTGGCTGAAGGCCAAGTCAATCACTCATGAAATCCCCAAGCCTGGAGGAAGTCCAACCGGTCACTGCGTGTCTCACTGAATTGTCTCTGACGGAGAGGAGAAAACAAACAACGGGCATTCCATGCCGTTCGGGTCCTTACAGGAAAGGCAATCAGGGTTGATGGCGTTGCCTTACCCGTAATGGGGGGTCATCCCTTGCGTCGTTTTTTCCCTTCAGTCTGACTCGGAATACAAGGACTGGCGAAGGCTCAAAGAGGATCACTTAGTTTTACTTCGTTTAAGTGGCCTTGCTTTGCTCGATGAAGCCTTTCATGTGTAAATTGGGCCACCGTGCTGGTGCCTAGTCGGTGGCTTATCAAGTGTGGCGAGGAACAACGCTTCATCAGAAATATCGGAGGAAGGCTCAGATGGCTCAGATGGCTTTTCCGCCATAGATGCTCACCCGGGTCTGCATCATTAAGTTAGCGTGTGAAGAGTGCTCTACAATGCAATTACATGATCAAAAAGCAGAAGCCCCTATCGCGGGGCCTCGCTGAGAGGATATTTTAGAGCTGAAAGCCAGGCGGAAAAGCCAAAAGGCAAAGCCAAGTCCGGAGACGTGAGGGTGCTACTTTGTAATTTGAATTATTTGGCATGTATCCAGGGTAATAACAGGGGTTCTTTTAAGTTCGTTGCACAAACAATGACAGCCAGTGTGACAGAAATGCCTGAGTTTATGATGAAGTTGATGTCAAATAGGAGTAACGCTTCACTGATTGACCCCTTCTGCTAGGAAGTTTTGGCTCACCCCACCCAAGCTCCTGACATACCACCCCAGAAAAGAAAAAAAAATTAGAAAAGAAACCAATTGCCCTCCACAACATGCCCTCCACATTGTCGCGTTATGAGTTTCACTGGGCTGCCGACTCGAGCGTCGGCGATATTACAGCGCAGTTAATCTAAATAAAATGAGCACAGGAGTGCTGCGTCAGCGTTCCTGATCCCAGCCATTTCTCCTGGTATTAAATTGCCCTGCTCAGTGTTTCCCCAGAGTTCTGAAAAGGCTGCGAAGTACCGGCGTATTTTCTCCTCCTCTTCAGTCTGCAGTGTCTTGTGAGGGACAGAGCTCTGTTTAATATGGAGGTCCCATCTCTATCTCTATTTCTCTTTGTTCTCCGTTTCTGACTCTGTCCATCCCGAGAGGACTCTCTGGCCCTGAGGCTTTCTAGAGCCTGTCTTTTTTTTTTTTTTAACACCTCCTGTTACATTTTAATATCTGCACCGCAATTCTTTTTTTATTATTATTTTGGGGAAAAAGCATAGCTGTAACTCAGGCGTCCTGTCCGTCATGTCATTCGAGACGGGTTCCTGCAGGCCTCCTCCCAAACGTGTGCTGTGATCTTCTCATTCATCACCTGTGCTGGTGTGGGTGGGAATTGTACGTCTTTCATTTCTCTTCCCTTTCTGTCTTTCTTTCTCGTCATCTCTCTCTTTTTTTTTTTCTGGAATAACAAGACCAGGGATCGTCAGCGCTGGCAGCGTTGACAAGAAGCAATGTGAAATGATCTGGGTTTATTTAGCGTAGAGCCGGGCAAAAATATTGGACATTCATTTGCAATGTGCTGTTTCACCAGTGTCCATGCTGAGAAAATTGAGACGCTGCGTTCCTTAACCCGAGTGAAAAGGCCCTTATAGAGAGACATTGTGGTCTTTGTTTTCTCTCTCTCTCTCTCTCTCTCTCTGTCAGTCCCTGGAATGCGTGTTGCTCAATTTTACCATGTCGCATAATTTCATCTCGATGCTGTGCAGCATAGCTGGGGAATGACTGCCAGTTGACCCATGGTGCGTGCAAAAGCAAAGCTCTACTGTTTGCCTTTTGCCTATGCAACATTTGCTAAAATGCTAATGGGGAAGTTAGCGCTGCGTAGCTGTCATCTGCCAGAAGATCATCCGTCTCGGCTGATCTGTCAGGGAGGTGGACAGAAGTTAGTCAGAACATGATGGATGGCTTCTTCAACCCCCAAAGGGGTGGGGAGGCAGCTTTCCGTGGAGCTGCAATAACACACAATAATGGCAGAGGTGAGGGGAGGCTAGGCTAGGCTAACTCCCGGGCAAGGCCGCTCCACGCATTTTAAACGCTACCCAGCAGGACGTGGTGAATGAGGATGAGGGATGAGGGTGGATGTAGGTGGCGGTGTATTTGGGGGGGGGAGTGATTGTTTCTGAGCTGTGACATTTAGCTGATTGATCAGGTGTTAAGACGACGGCTGGAAACAGCCATCCACTGGCAAAGCCTAAGTGATCTCAATTATTCAAATGGAGGGAAGTTCCTCAGGAGGGACGCCGCAGGCTCCGAGGCTGTCAGGGACAAACTCGGCACCTGATGGATGACAAAAAAATGCTGCATTCTTGCAGAGCTAGGGGTGGATTACTTTTCCCGCTTCCTGGACTAGCAGGTTTTCGCTGGTTGTTATGTTTGCTAGTGGTTCTACGTATTTGAAGTACAATATTAAAAGAGGACACCAGATTGAAGAATTTCCCTCATGGGATCAATAAAGTATCTATCTATCTATCTATCTATCTATCTATCTATCTATCTATCTATCTATCTATCTCTCTCTCTCTCTCTCTCTCTCTCTATATATATATATATATATGTCCACCAATGGTTTAGTAAGCATGTTGTTAAACAATACAGTGTTTGGCATTCACATCTTGTCCATGGCACTACACATTCATATCATATTATATCACGTAGCAAAAAACCTACTAGTCAAAGCTAGTCACATCCCCTAAGGGAAGAAGATGCAGCTTGTTTGCTAGCTAGCAAAGTGTTTAGCACTCACATCTTGCACGCCTCTGGCTGTCAGGGACAAACTAGACATCTGACTGATGGTTTTAAAACATATAAATAAATAAATTGGGTTTTTTTTCTAGAGCTCGGCTGATTTTCTCTCCTTCGGCAATTTAACTAGCGATGACTAGCGGGTTCTTATGCTAGGCAATATGATATGAATCTGTAGCTCTACGGTTCAAATATGTCCGGCTCGGTGTGAGTTATCGATCAGCTTGTCAGCGGTGTGGATTTTCAATCTATGAACATGGAACAAGCAGCTTCTTATGCAAGTCGAACACGACAGGCTCCAGGAATCCTTACACAGCACATTGAAGACTCAAGGTGAATTTGGCTTAGCAAATACTGAAGCGCAATACTTAATTATTCCTTAAGTACAAAAAATTTAAATTGCAATGATGAGTTTATTTGTACCCTCTAGGGGGGAAAAAAGTCTGCTCCCTGTCCCTCTGTGGGTTTTTTGTCTTTGGGAGTGTAAACGGAGAAAAGTGCGAGGTTATGTAATAAGTTATTGATTTTGCTCTTAGCGGGAGATTGAGGTGCCAGGCCTGCGCTCCCTGAGGAGGGAAACTCTGACAACAGGGCCCTCACTGCCACTCTAAAGCGCTAAAGGCCCTCAAGCTGCTCACATATCACTTTCACCTCAGGGTTAAAGCTGCTCTTAACACACACACACACCTACAGGGATAGATATATACACATGCATTCACGGACTTGCACACGAAAATGCTCAGACGCTAGAGCATATAGCATGAAGGCTTACGTGGACACTTGCAGCATTAACGCTTAACTGGAGATCTGTGCCATCTTCTCCTCCTCCGGACAGACAGCGAGCAATTAGACAAGACAAATGGATGTGTGTGGGTGAGGGTGAAGGTGTGTGGTGGTGTGACAAGGGAAAGTGAGTAAGCCTACCCAAATGTGTGTGTGTGTGTGTGTGTGTGGGGAATGTTTAGACAGGTACGAGACGTGCAAAAAAGCCAAAAGTGTTTGTGCTCAAGCTTCAGGAAAAAGCTATCTAAGCTTTGTGTGTTTGTGATGGAGATGTCAGGATGCGTTAGCGTTGTCGGGGGTAAAAGAAGGTAGGGGGTCTTTGTTTTGAAGCAGGAAGGGTCACGGGGGTCACTCCTTAGGCAAGTCAAAGGTCAACCGGTCACCTCATTTATCTTCCAGCCTGGCAGCAAGCTGTCATTGCATTGTCCGAAACACATTGCGTGCAAACGTGCACCAGTGAAGTTAATATTCTCTGACCTCAAAAGAGAAAATGGCAAAAAAAATGTCGCTATTATCCTAGAAATGGCAAAGACCTGCCTGCTATTTTTTCCTCGTGTTGGAATTCTCATTAGTCTCATCATAGAGTCCATCTGTCCTGCTCTCTTTTTAAGTATAATGACGACATTCTGATTCTTAAAAGAATAATACTATTATATAAATGAGTATTGGGTGTAATATAGCCAGCATTTAGCATCTGACAGTAGAAGTATATCTACTAATGCTAAAATTGCTCAATGTGGCTAAATAAGATATTTATACGTCCACCTGTGGTAGAGCTAGCTAGATCGACAGGTGTTTAGCATTTAGATTTTGTCTCTGCGTGTGGTTGTAAATGAAGTATTACAAAACATTACAGGATCAAAATAATCCGCCACCTATCGTAATAACCTTTGTATTTAATGCTAGCTAGCAATGAGCTCCACAGTCAGTTTGTGACTAAGTAAGTAGTTGTGGCACAGCTTGCTAGCTCCCAAAGCTAAATCCAGTTCCTACTAAATGCTACTCATGTTTTGTTTTGTTTTCCTAAAGGAAATCTCAAAAACAGTTTAGTCAAGCTAGCAAAAGGTTTAGCATCCACAGCTAGTCAGTTTCCTTTTTTTTTTTTATCTGTTAAAATAATGCTACCTGTGAGGCAAATTAACTGCTTAGCATATTGCTAGCAAACTGCCTCTCTGTTGCTATGTACGTAATGTACCTATGGTGTGCAACACAACATTTTATTTGTTGTTTAGCACTGTTTGCTAGCTAGCTACTACTCAGTAGCTTTAAACATTAGATAATTTACAATAATAATTAGTAAACTAACTGTTTGCTAGCTAGCCAGCCAAATGTTTAGCGTCCACAAGCAAATAGTTGGAACTGCACATAGCTTAGTAATAAGCAGCACAAAAGTGCATATTAAAGCGTAGCTAACTGTCCTGATGGATCTTGTTGCTAGCTGGCTAGCATAAGATTTATCATTCACAGCTTTTTTCCTGTAAATAGTATCCTAAAGGTACTTTAAAGTGTATTTGAATCAGTACAGCACTAATCAGTAATAATTAACGGCACCCTGTGTGACATCCTACAGGATTCTGTGTAGCTATGTAACTAGCAAAACGTCTTAGCCAATAGCTGTCTTTAGCTATGTATTTTTTTTTGTATTAAAGCAGTTCCTTTGGTGTGTTTTAAATAGTATAACTATAAGTTAGACTAAGGACTAAAATATTGGCACCCTGGTAATAGCGTTCGGTTCTAGCCAGCTTGTTTGAGGATGTAACAAATTTGAATTGCAGCCTTTTTTAAAATATTATTTCTTTTTTTAAGTTTATTGAGACTTCTATTTAGTAAAAAGAGCAGTTTAAAAAATCATAAATAATTCGAAGAGGTCCGGATTTTATACTTTTCCATTAGCTGACGAATATGGAGTTCCGTGAATGGTAATTAAACTGTGAAATATTCGGCATGAAAAAGTATTAATATTTGATGACTTGCATCCTTTCCCCTTCAGTGAATAGCTTATTTATTTATTTATTTATTTATTTATTTATTTGTTTGTTTGTTTGTTTGTTTGTTCATGTAATTGTATTTAATTTAATTTAATTTAATTTTTTTTTTGCAGTATTATTCATCGCTTTAGCTAAAATATAGCGATAATGTAGCATCCAGTGAGCCGTAACTGGATATATACAAAAATTTCAAATGTATTTTCTAAAAATACGCCCAACATTTTCTAAAAATACGCCCAACATGAAAACAGTCATACACACACACACACACACACACACACCAAATGATAAATGTGCTCTAAATCACTTCCCGTCTCCGACAGAATTATGTAATGCTTTTCTCTGATAAAGTACATCTTAATGTCAGCAAAACCTTGCATGAATGAAGAAGAGCATTAGGTTATGTCTTCCCGTGCCGCCATGATTAACGATCCTAAACAACGCTTGTTTTATGACTCCGCCGCATTAGTGTTTATGCGATCGATATTTACTTGCGCTGTTCATTTTATTAAGACTGTTTACTCACTGCTTCAATTATACCTCACGTCCTACTGCATTTTTAGGCATTTACCTTTTAGAAAATGGGGATTTTTTTTCTCCCTCTCTCTCTCTCTCTCTCTTTCTCTTTTCCTGGAACTAGATTGTGTGTGTGTGTTTTTTTTCTATTATGAAAAATTGAGCTTTGAAGCCATCATTATGGAAGCAGGATTAGCAAAACATCACAGGAAAAAAGACGCGTTTTGTGTAATCAGACTATTCAGTTATCTTTATTTACACATCAGTGCCGCTTCGGTGGGAAAAAAGAAAGAGGGTTTTATTTTATTTTTTTCCTCTCTCTCGTTCGACTAAGAAACCTCACTCATTACTGAGCATTTCTCATTATGTGTGTTTATGAGAGCGACTCGATGGGTTTGGCGTTAAAAAGAGACTGGGGTGTGTTGTGGCTTTGCCAAAACATGAGACTATGAAGCGTTAAGTTTGAAGATGCGTCTAAATGAGGAGCAGAGAAAAGTCCATGAATTAGGATTTTACATTAATGTACACAGATGGAGAATATACTGCTGCACACTGCAATACAGAGAGAGAAAACCGGGGAATATGTAAAGTGTCATGATTGCTACAGCTAATAATGCCTTTGTGATGCTATTTTTCCCCATTTGTTTATTTATTTATTGAATAAATAAATAATTATTAATAGTAATAAAAAGCAAGATTTTTTTTTTAATTAAATAAATAATTATAATTAGTATTAAATAGCAATTATTTAATAAATTACTTATTTAGTTATTTATTACAAATATGTATTAAATTAATGTTTTAAATGTATTTAATGTGAAAATTATTACTAGTAATAAATAGCAATTATTCAGTTAATTAATTATTTACTTATTTATTTATAAATATTTATTGAATTTATTTAATAAGTAAATCATTATAAATATTAATAAATAGCAATTATTTAATGAATTACTGCTTTAATTATTTATTTTAAAAATATTTATTATTTTAATATAATATTCTATTTATTTATTTATTTTTATTTTTTTTTATTCATTGTGTGTATGATTGTTGCAGCCAAATATGCATTTACATTTTTTTTATTTACTTTTTTTTAAATTGCAAGCAAGATTCTTTTTTTAAACTGCGAAGGCACGACATATGTACTTTCCATTTACTCACGTGAGGACGCACGTGACTCTTAGAAAGCTTTGGCCGAATGCATGTTGTGATGTCACACACAGGAAATTGGCAGCCATGTTGAAAAATCCTAGTTCGTTCTTTTTTTTTGTTTGTTTGTTTGTTTGTTTTTGCCTTCATTTCTGCTCTCCACAAAAAACTCCACAATCCTTGAGGGACGGACTAGATTTTTGCGCATACGAGATGCTGCTGTAATCATAAACGACGTTCTTTTTATAAGAGAACATCCCAGGAATGTTATTTCCACCCCGTTTAAACCGAACATCCTTTCAACACACTTTTTCTTTTACTTTATAGCACACAGCCATAGAAGAGGAAGGATTTATAGTCCCACTTCTGTCCGAGTGTGTCTCAGTGTTTCCTCAGTGAGTCTGGTTCTTCTCAAGGTTCGCCTCAGGAAGCTTTTCCACATCACGGCCGTCTCTGGTTCGCTCGTTAGCGAACGAAACCTTCGCCCTGATTTCTGTAAATGCCGCTGTGCGATGTCGTTTGTTGTTAAAAGCGCTATAAAAAAACACCACTGAAGCCAACGCCACAGAAGACAGTAAGGATTGTGTCTGATTAGTGTCTGATAAATAAAGGAATGCAGTCCAGCGATCGTTTTTCCTTCCCCGCAGTGCTGTGTTTATTCTAATTCCTGGATAATTTAATGTACAGAAGCAGCAGCGAGGCACAGAGCAGCACTTGTTGAGCGAGTTGATTATCGTTATCAATAATAGCGCGAATTTATTTGCACTGCAGCTCAGACCGGATCTGGGAATTTGATTCGGTGGCTGATCGATTGGCCTCCAGACCTCATGCAGGGAGAGATCAGGCAGGCGTGTGTGTGTGTGTGTGTGTGCGTGCGTGTGTGTGAATGGAAGAGTGAGCCACGGGGTATGTGCGGCACCATTATGACTGTTCTGCTTAGTCACAGTTACAGCCCTCTGTGTGTGTGTGTGTGTGTGTATGTGTGTGTGTGTGTGGAACCCTGCTGATGCAGCCTGGTCTTACAGCTGATTCGTTATGGTCATAGAGCCTTTGGCCTTCCAGACCTTTGGGTTCCTGTCTCTTTTATACGCCGAATCATTGACGAGCCTTTCTCATCTAACACCTTTCATCTTTCTTTCTTTTTTCCCCTCTGTCTTTTCTGTGATCAGTGGCAGCTTCGTTTTCATTATAGGCATTTAACTACGATGCCGACACATATGTAAGGAATAACGATGACAAATCTCAGGGGGGCCAATATTTATGGTTTAGCCACAGCATTCGAGATTTCTGATCTCGCACCTATGCAAAACATCAGAAATGAACACACTCTGCATCTTTACCTAAAGCAGCGCATAGAACACTTTTTTTAAGAAAAAAGCAATTCACCGAAGGGAAAAGGACGAGAGAGGATGCTTTCGCTTCGTGATGAATTTATCAACGTATGTAAATTTATGAAACTTAACAAACTAAAAACAAGGAGGCTGGATCTCTTCATTTGATTCTAATTGATAAATTTGATGCATTTGATTCAATTGATATTTGATTTATATGATGCATTTGATTCAATTGATACATTCGATTCATGTGATTTACTTGATGAATTTGATTCACTTGATAAATTTGAGTTAGTTGATACATTTGATGCATTTGATCCAACTGATACATTTGATTCATATGATTCATTTAAGTGATAAAATCGATTCATTTGATGCTTGTATTTTCTTTTCTTTTACAGAACTATTAGTTAGTATGACTAGAGTTAAGAAAAATTAGTTTAAGAAGCAATCATGCTGAAATTTTGCCTCAGTATTATTCTCTGTGTTCTTTATATATTCATTCATTCCTACTTTGAAACCCGTTGCTGTCCAAATTGTCTTTCCTTAGCTCCAGTGCCAAACCAAAAAAAAGCAAACTGTCTCTCTCTCTTTTTTTAAACCATTTCTTTAAAGGAACTTTGGCAGGATCGTCCACTCCATCAGGCAGACGAATGAATCCATAAGCACTGATTCATTCACGGAAGAGTTCATGAATTTCGTCCCTCTCCTTCGTCCACGTCCATGCGGCCTGCCAATAAACCCCGCATAAATTACTCGCAGCGTAACCGATGTCATGTAGAAACATCATTTCTGTTCCATTCCTTAATACGCATGCAACATATCAGCTGCGCCGGGGTGAGAGAAATATTACAGATGTTCCGCGTTTGGCCCGAGTCATCTCAGGCAATGCTCGCTTCGCTTCTTTTCCTTTCTTTTCTTTTCACTCTAGTCCAGTTATTAATTACATGTCGGACTTTCTGGAAATTTCCAGGGGTCTTTTTTAATCCGTGCCACAATTTGACCCGGCGAACATCTGGCGCTCTGAGCCGACCACCCAGACATCCGCATCCGTAACAGAAGATTTCCAGCACAGTCGTGTCCGAGCTCCTAATCGAATCTCCGTATCGGAATTCTCTGTAGCCGACACTCGGATAATAAGGAACGGGTTCGAAGATTAATTTTTTGGCAGACGGGACCAAAAGTGTCAAGCCAAGACAAATCCGAGTGTCAGGAATGAATGTGAGCTGATGTTCAACTGGCATGTTGCGTAAGATAAAGAGATCTTTCTTTCTTTTCTTTTTTTTGTGGAAAACCGACTCTTGTGGCTTTATCGCTGTTACAGACCTTTTTACAAAACATTCAGATCTCAGGATTTTCCTTTGACTCAGAGAATGTTTTCTCAGTTGATTTTTTGGACTCTAGGAACGTGGAAAGATTTGCACCAAATCCCAAGCCTACATCTTTTTTTTTTCTTTCATCGTATCTCAGGTTTTCCACATTCAGGCCGCGTCGTCTCCGAAGTGTCCTTCTCGCTCTCGGCGTAAGAGAATGCTAATCTTCTCTTTGTTTCTCGGCGGAAAGCTACTTATCCGTCACTCGGCCTTAGGTAGCAGCCATGAATGGGCGGTTTGTGTGCTTGTAGCCCGTTTCTCTCCTAGCTTAACACGAAAGAGGTTCTGGCCGAATTAGCCTCCGAACACGATCCCTCTTTTAACCACTTAATCCTCCGTTTTGGCAATCCTGAACCTGCTTTGTTGATTTTTTTTTTTTTTTTTTTTACTTGGTGTAGCATTTTGTACTTTACACCCAAGGCTCCTTTGTTTGGAGGTCACGGTGAAGGTGTCTGGAACGAGTATTCAAAGAAAATAGAAAAAGAAACTGGATCTCCATCTTGGTGTAGGGCTTTTATTTAGTTTTTTTAGTTTTTTTAATTAATTAATTTAATGTTTTAATTTTATTTCATTTTATAAAATTTTTATTTTATGGTGCTTCTGGTTTCTCGTAACCTTCTCGCTTAACTTTTCGACATCATGAAAGAAATCCAGACGTTGCTAAAGCACGACTCACAAGGAAAAAAACCACACGTATTACCAAGAATTCCGACCAAGCTGAACATGTCAGATCTTATTTTGTGTTATTTCACGTAATTGTAGCCCAGAAGTTAAACAACTGAAGGAGTCATGGGTAATTAAAAAAAAAAAACACAACCCAAATCCCAACTGGAATGCAGTGTGAGATATTTA
This sequence comes from Hemibagrus wyckioides, assembly GCF_019097595.1. Taxonomy (NCBI): domain Eukaryota; kingdom Metazoa; phylum Chordata; class Actinopteri; order Siluriformes; family Bagridae; genus Hemibagrus; species Hemibagrus wyckioides. The sequence continues at coordinate 39,143,701 of NC_080715.1, read as the reverse complement.
AACTTCATATCAACTTATTAAACAAATACAGTGCAGGCTCGAAGGGAAGGGGATAAAAAATAGCACAGGGAAGAGGAAAGGCATGAAATGTAGGTCAAACTCTGAGTTAAACAGAGGTTACGCTAGCAGAGTCGGTGTTTATAAAGTCGTTTTCCGATTTGAAACGCGCAACATGAAATCACCTCTTTTTCCTTTCCGTTTTCTTTTTTTTCTTTTTTCTTTTCTTCAAAAAAACTGAGCTCAGCTGTAGCTCTCATTACTTAGTCTTGATTTCCAACAGTCACGATCTCGATGCTGTCTGGTTTTCTTTTCTCCAAGATGACAGGTCGAGTATCAAATCAGCGACCTTGACTCGACTCGACTCGATTATCCATCGGAGGTCCGTCCTCTTCCTGTGGCTGTTCAAGAAGCGACTGTATTTGATTTTTTTTTTTCTCCTCACAAAGTACCGAATCAATCATACAAATGAGCTCCTGATGGGCCGACTTTGATGTTCGAGGCTCGCTGGAGATTAGGATGAACTCGATAGCAACTTCTTAGTGAGGAATTAAACACTTCCAGTTGGGCTAATGCTAGATTAGAGCTGCGGAGTGGAGCAGGATAAACATCTCTGGCATGATGTCGAGGTTTTCTTTTGTTTTTTACTGTAATGACAATGTTGCTGGAGGCCACCTGAGCAAAAGCAGTCTGTCAATCAAAATAAGATCATCTGACAGGACAAAATAACACTGAAGGCTGAGTGCCAGGCTGTCAAATCAGGATATTAGAAATAATTATCATCTGTTATGGATACAGGAAGCGATACGTCGAGCTGTCACGAAAATGCCAACTCCGGCTTATAAGCTCATCCATCCAGCCGCTTTCTATGTTCAGGAATGCCCAGAATCTCCTCTGTAAAAAATTACATTTTCACTTCCTTCAGAGATCCGAGATTTTATTTTTTGTCTCATGAACATCAAGGCATTTTCACCGGATTGAGCCGTTTCTCTTTCTCCGTCCCGTCTTCACTCAGGGCCACAAATAGCAAAATCCCGAATGAGACACTGTGTTTGTCGCCAAAGGCTTGACCACTAGAAGGAATATTACAGTCCTGGCTTTGCCAGCTTTGCCAAGACCGCTGTAGTCTTGATTCACCTCCTTCCGCTTAACCCTCGAGTCAAGCTAAAGTACTGAGTCACCTACACGATAATAATTCTGTATGTACTACACATACACCACGTTCAAATACAAGTAACTGCAGTTCACGTGACCATAACAGTAATCCAGTGCTAGGAGCTTAATAACACTCGGATGAATTTACCTCTGAAGTCTCTCCTCTCTGACTTCTGAGGTAAATCCTGAGGGAAGTCCCTAAAAACCAGGTCTGTATTAATGTACCAATATTTACATTCCTGGAGTGTGTTTATAAACCGAACACCTGTGTAACTTGGTGTAAAAGTTGGTACATGTCACATTCTCCAGGAAATAAAAAAAATAAAAAGAGTGTTTCTTCCCTGTCAGGGTAATAAATGGCTCCTAGGAAGACCGTGACCGCATCAGCATGTCAACGAGTGCCAAGAGTCGTAAGCCCGAGGCGGCCATGTTGGCAAACCCGAAAAAGTCTCTGTTTGTGCACGTCGCTCCGAGTCTCTCAGACCTCCTCATCGATTTCCAAAGCTCCATTTACCACCTCGTGTAAACACCAGAGGCGCTCGGGCCTCCTCAGACGGCGCAGTAAACACACCTCAATTGCTCAAACACAAAAATAAACCGTTGGAGGTGCCGCACGGTCGCAAGAACCCCGGGTGTCAGCGGGGTTAAGAGCCGTCCTGTTTTGGTGATTTGCGACAGCGCTAATCTTAGCATGTTAGCGAGGGAGACCATGCTCAGGGGGCTTAAGCCCTCGGCTCATGAGGGATCTACCCTTCATAGCCTTCGTGCACAGACTTAAGAGTAAAAAAAACACCTGAAGACTGCCCTTCATTTTCATTTCATTACCCAGACAACACATGAATATAAGTCTCGGTGGCACCACAATAAACTCCAATAATCATTTTTTTATTAAATTACACCAATGACCAACGTAGTAATATATAAATACATCCTGCTTCCAGATCCCTCCGCCTAAGCCGGAGATCCTGCTTTCAATTACCAGAGCTTTGCAGGTTAGAAACACCAGCGATAAAATCACATCCCTCGCTTTCTCCACTCCTCTAGCCGGCCCGGATGGAGAGCGGTCTTTATTCAGCTCGCTTCTTCAGCTCTCCAGGCCGGGGCTCTGAGCTAAATAGGCAGTGACAGCGCTTTCATGTAGCTGAAATGAGTATACTTTGCTGCTCAGAAACCCACCCCCCGTTTTCAGTGCTGAGGTGTTAAAAAGGCGAAAGCGACCAGGCCTCTTACCTCTTTTTCCTTGAGGATCTGAGCGTCAGTATGACCTTCGGTAATAATCATTAACGGTGCACAAATATCTATTTGGGTAATGAAGGCATGCTTTAAGGCTTTATAGGGGTCAGATTCTGTCTTTAGACTCAAACAGCTGGTGTGTGGGTTATATCGTTTTAGAACAAAAAAGCCAGATCATGAAAAGGACCTTTCTACAAAAATGCTTTGTTTTTATTACATTTTATTTAAATGACAAAAAGAAAATAATAGTTCCGTTAGTTCCATTTTCTCTTTGGAGTTCTTTATAATTATCCTCCATGATGTCATTTCAAAATGATATTATACCATCCTGCGCTGCAAATTACAGTATTTAAAAGTCTTGTATATATGTTGGTTTTTTTTTCTTTTCAGAGTAAGTGCTATGCTGCAGAGTCCGAAGTTTTTCCGAACGCTTTCCGTTCGTCACGCTGTCCGTTTTCCACGTGGAGTTTAATACGAGACGTGCCCCGAGTTTACTAATCAAATTACGTTTAGTTTTTAGAGCGGCGGCGCCAAATTGGATTCGGAAAAGAGATTCTCCGAAAAGAAATTCTCGTCGCTGTTAATTCTCAGGGTCCGGTGTTACGACGGCACTTCATTAAGAACACCGTCCGTACGGTCTGATGAAATAAATTGCCGGCGTAAATGACTCTCTGTCATTGAGACGTGGGAAGAAAGTGTGTGTGTGTGTGTTTTTTTTTATTTATTTTTTTTATACACCGCGCCTCAGGCTATCCAACCCTAATTTGAGCTTTATATGTGATCTAGGGCTGCCTGCAGGACGTCCTTTTTTTTTTTTTCCCTCCTGTTAAAGGTGAAATGCTGAAATAATCCCGTTAAGTTTTCTATTTTCTACACTAACCTTGCCTTTGTTTTTTTTTTTGTTTTGTTTTTTCCTCCGCTTCGAGGGCATCTCTCTTTCGTTCTCTCTTTCTCTATCGCTCTCCTTGTTTAATGAAGGAGGGCTATTTAAAAATAAACTTAGAGAGGATCGATATGATCAGTCCTAAGTAAAGTCTGCTCTGCTTCCTGCTCCGTGTGTTTGTGTGTGTGTGGAAAGAGAGAAAGAGAAAGGAGCGAGGGAGTTTTTCAAGCGTACTCACGATGCCAGAGGGCCAGGTTGATTCAAACACCAGCTGTTATAAGATGTGAACACAAGCTCGGATCTGTTCTACACTGGCCTCTTTTTCATACGAACTCAACTGTGAAAGAGGTTGTAACTCTCTCTCTCTCTCTCTCTCTCTCTCTCTCTCTCTCTCTCTCGATCATCTCTCTCTCAGCTTGCGGCCGTGGCTTCTACAAGTCTTCGTCGCAGGACCTGCAGTGCTCGCGCTGTCCTGCCCACAGCTATAACGACAGAGAAGGATCCTGGAAGTGCGAATGCGAGGACGGCTACTACCGAGCGCCCTCAGACCCTCCCTCCGTCGCCTGCACAAGTGAGTCCTAATAACACGCCAGGGTGCCAATATTTTTGAAAAACGCCAAAGGGGGCTGCCAATATTTTAACAAAAAACACCAGGAGGTTGCCTATATTATTGAGAAGCTTTTCAGACCCGATATGAAGGTTCCTCAGCTCAAAAAAACACCTCAGTTACTTATAGAACATAATACGTTTTTCAAAATGGCGGCTCTCGTGTTCTGTTTACACTCATTGCAGAGTGTAATTACTTTAATTTATGCTACACAGTGTCTTTTCTGAGGCATTTATCAACACATCCGAGGAAAATGTTGATGTTCCAGATGGTTTTGTTGTGTTTTCACAGCCACCAGACAGTTTCCGTTTGCTCATCTGCATGCTAGCACAACAAGAAGGCATCGGAACACGAAGAACACGCTAATACACCGAGTTCTTTTAGCATTTATGCTTATGTACTGCTATGCTATAACTAAGTTGGGAGTTTTTTACCCAAATTACATCACAGCATGCACTCATTATCCTGTATGATTACCTAAATACAATTTAAATAGCAAAATATCTTCCATTTTAGTCAGTACTATTTTCTACCGGGTTATTTTAAGCCACTGTTTCTTGCTAGCTAGCATTCTGTTTGACACTCCACAGTAATGGCTGCTGAAAAACCCTGACTTGCTGATCGTGGTTTGGTGCTGGCCAGTTTTTATTTTTGCCTCAGGAATATTTGAGGATTTCTTTTTTGCTTTTTTAAACAGAGGCTAAAAGAACATATGGCTTGTTTGCTAAATAGTTAGCTAACCTCAGTTCCTCATTAGCAGGCAGTGAAGATTGGATTTAGGTGAAAAATTTAGTTAACCAGCGTCACTTGAGGTAATTAAGTCAATTAAAATGCCTCTGCTCACCAAAGTGCTGATGAATGAGGTGTTTTTTTTTTTAATTTCCTGTGTTTACCACAGGACGAGTTAGCCTAGCCTTTTAATTCTTCGCTTGTTGGTTCTTTCCTAAGTCTTAAAGTGAGCTGTGTAGAAAATGTAAACAAGCCCAGACTTTTTGTTTGTCATTTCTCATATTTCATCTATGATAAATATTAGCTAATAGCTCAGTGTCTGTGATTTGGAACCCTTGTTTTGTCCTCTCTCTCTCTCTCTCTCTCTCTCTCTCTCTCTCTCTCTCTTTTTCTGGTAGCTAATGAACAGAGGGCCAATTTGCTGTTTCCCGTCAAATTAGATTGCAATTACTGTCAGCACTGGAAGCCACAGGTCCCGGACGCTTCTTTCCCACCTCTCTCTTGCTCTCTCTCTCTCTCTCTCTCTCTCTTTCACTCTCTCTCTCTCTTTTTCCCCTCGTCCTCTCCTTTCCCTCTCCCCACTTTCATTTGTTCCAGCGAGTGCCGCAATTACGCTCTAGCCATTGATGACTTGTTTACACAGGCGAGGCGAGTAGAGGGAGAGACGGAGGCAGGGAGGAAGGGAGGGAGTGAGGGTGCTGCTGGTTTGTTAATCCACTACAAGCAGGTTTATTCATGAAGAAACATCACTGCCCCCCCTCCATTCCTCAACTCCCCCCCATCATGCTCTTAAAATAAATGTAGGAAAGAGTGGAAATAAAATCAGAAGTGGTAGCTAGAGAAAGGAAACAGCTCCTGGAAAGACAAACCACGCGAAGGTGAGACGGACTCCTTAATCGGACGAGAGGACTCCTCGATTTCCGCGTCAAGCTCCGCCAACAGTATGGATCTAATCAGATTTAGCCCCCGAAAAGCGAGCGAGAGTTTTGGAGTCATGCCTCATTGACTAGATGACTTGTTAGGCGGAAATAAGAGACGGACTACATTCCAGCACAGCCTCTGGTCTTCTTCTGTTGCCTAAAAGGGTCAAGGGGTCGGCTAATCGAGTACCTGCTTAGCAACGTAGCATAGCGTTTTAAAATGTCTCCTTCACTCTGATGGTTTTTCTTTCTGTCTCTGCTTTTTTTTCCCCTCAAACACGCGCCGTGAAACATTCTCAGCCCACGCGCCTGTTTCGTTTGTGACTGAAACAAAAGACAGGAACATGCTGTTTGCAATTTGCTCTAATGGTTACCCGCTACATCAAATCAGAAAACAGCAGGAAAGTTAGGAAGCTCTCTCTCTCTCTTTCTATATACTTCTCTCACATATCTTTCATGGCTACATTGTGGTTTCTGTGTCTCACAAACTCTTTCCTTCCCTCCTTCCTTCCTCCGCAACCGTACGACGTCCTCATGCTACTTTTATTGCACCAAATTTGTAATGTCCACCGATCGTCATCATGGGAAGAGAGAGGATTTAAAAACGCAATCCCCTGGCTTTCAGCGCAGCTGCGTAGGCCGGCCAGCTTCCAAAAAGCGACTCGCACGGAACGTCATTTCGCGAAAGTTCCCGCGACGTCACGGTGCGCTCTTCAAAAAAAGTCTTATCTTAATTATCTGTGGATTAAGTTAACGTGGGCCACGGATGAAGATTTCCCTTTCGGGGATTTGCAGCCGCAGGAGACCGGAGCGGTAATTGGAGGCCAATTTACATTCGGCGAACAAACACACGGACAGACAGCTTTTAAAAAACGAACCTCAGGCGCTACACAAATAAAGACACGCGCAATTCTTTAAAAGTGAGGATTAAGAAGCTGCGTAATAAAAGTCTGATTTGAAGGCTGCACAAAGGCAGAGGCATGTCATTGTCCAGATGGGAGAATAATAAATTAACGGCGGCTAAACTTATTCAGGGAATATGTCCTGCGGTTGTGTGTTTTGGCGTGGCACCACACGACCTGCATTCCACTTCCTCTCAGCCAGTGCCATGACCTAATGAAATATATCGGAGAGGCCTCGGAGGCGGCTCTGCTCCCAGTGAAGCTTTTATTATTTTTCAGCCAGCATAGGAAGAAGGGAGTTGTTGACGGATTTCGGGGGTGATATCAATCATGCATCAGCTGTGTGAAGGATGTGTACAGGGAGCAGGAAAAGAGAAGAGCTTGAGATGTGGAGATTCGGTCCATGTGCTATTGATAGAGCAGACATGCTGATATATATATATTTTTTATATATTTATATTTTTTCTTTTTGGAATAAATGATTTCTGTAGAGACAGGTGATACACAAATGCATATGGTTCCTATGGCAACAGCATATGAACTATGTGCTCTAAAAGGAAGGAGTCTCCAGTGTCAGCACTTCAAAGCTGAATATGTCTAAGTCCAACCTTCTCTATTTTCATTGGCTGTTGTGCTTAACCAATCAGAATCATTAGTATCTGCAATAATTGTGATTGTTTTTTTGGTTTTTTTTGTTTATTTTGTTTTGTTTTCCTTTGAAAGAGAAACGTACATAGAGAACAATAGAAAGAGACTTCATTTTCGTATTTTTTTTTTTTCAGCACTGGGAACAGAGCTCAGCCACCATGTTTAGCAAATCTGCTTAATTTTGTCGGCGCTCGTACGGAAGCGACTCGAGCTTAACTACGCTTAATTATTGACTTGACTTCTAATAGGAGGCGCAGCTCTGAGCAGATAAGAACTGCATTGCAAAGTTAAGCCCTAAGTCTAGTCACAACACACATGCACACACACACACACACACACACACACTGGGGATCAGCAGATGACCTAATTAACATACTGTCACTGGAAATCTCTATAAGTCTGCCAAGCTTTAATGGCCCTGTATGTTCATTTTAGGCTTCTTTTTTATATAATTATTTAAATCTGTTTATTTATTTTTTTTAATTTCCCAAAAATCTCCTTTTAATAATACACCAGAACTGTCTGAAAGTCTATGAGAAAGAAGCTTGACTCTCAACTATACTTTGACACGCTACAAGGACTTTCTAGAATTCTTCATTCTGATTGGTCATCCCCCTCAAGGCTCCGCCTCCATAATCTCCTGCTTAATAGAAAACTGATTTGATGAAGTGTTATGGAAGGAGTCTCCGCTTTCAGTGGTCGGTTTTTCCTCCATTGGAAAGTCTTCAGGAGGAGGAGTTTGTTTGTTTATGTGTTTGTTTTTTGTCTTATTTACATAAAGCAAGAAGCTGGTGATGGAACAGCTGTTTATAGCTACTAAGAATGTAAGCAGCTGATATAAGATATAACTAGAAATGGATAAAAAGTACACAGTGTCTCTGACTAATAACGATCCAGCTGAGAAGGCAAGTGATTGAGAAATCAAGCTGACAGAGCAGCCAGAGGCATGAAAAGGAGGCAGAGAGAGAGAGAGAGAGAGAGAGAGAGAGGGAGGGAGGAGGAAGAGAAAAGAGAAGGTCAGAAAAACAGGAAGTCAGCATGTATCCTCCTTGGCCATGTCGCATGCATTATAATCCCAATATTTATTAATTACACATATAGATGGATCTAGACCAGGGTGTTATTTTTCATCCATCACTTCCTCGGGGTTAACTCCGTCTCCTTTCCGTGGAGCGAGACGCTCAAGTGGCTCTCGAGGCAGCCTGCGAGTCACTCCTTGTTTATTGCTAGATAATCAGTCCCTTGATCTTTGGCACTCGAGAGTCAAAAGCGAGCGGCTGTGATCACGGAGCCATAACCGCTATGATAATAATATGTAGCCATGGAAATACAGAACGCATCCCGGGAGGCGAAGTGTGTTTGCGCGTGAGTGGGCGTCGCCTCTTTTTCCTGGAGGTGAGGATGAGACGGAAAAAAAAACGGCGTAGCGGGATTTGAAAACTAGTTGTATTCTCACTGTGCAGATGTGTAGCGTTTAGAACTGTTTCATCATTCTGTCGCATACTGATGCTAGTATGCACCTAGACTAGGAAATATGGCTAGCAGGGAAGCAAGTAGGAGAGTGCACAAGCTAGCTACTAGACTAGCAGGCAAGAATGGCATGATCACTCACTAGGATATGAATAAGCTAATGAGTTTTCCTTGTATGTCAGTATGCTAGTAGTCAAGTATTCTAGTGCAGTTAAGCAACTATACTAGCATACAAGCTGGCTAGTATGCATGCGCGCCGGCATGCAAGTAAGCTAACATACTAGTACACGGGATTTTCATGTCATTTGCACATCCTCTAGAGTTGCACACTTCATTTAATGACTGAAACTCACAGGATGTGTGTTAGAGGAGTGGGAGAGTTAGTGAGAAGCGTTACTGTCCATTTTTGTCAAAAACACACCGTTATTGAGAGAAGGTTCACGTCTCACAAGCGCATCCTGCAGAAAAGTAGGAGGCGGACCGGCAGGAAAGCGAATGCTGAGTGGGATTAAGAGAGGAAGATGAAGACAGGAGAAAATAGAGAGAGTGGCAGAAAGAGATGAGAAACACACACAGACACAGACATAGAGAGAGAGTGAGAGAGACACCTCCCCTCTTCACCTGCCACAGGTGGCCCTTTCATCTCATCTGATCATGCATTTTCCCTCCCTCCTCCTCCTCTGATGAATATTGCAGCATGAAAGTGTGTGTGTTTGTGTGTGTGTATGTGTGTGTGTGTGTGTGTGTGTGAGAGAGAGAAAGCCAGTGTGTGTGCCATTATCCCTAATGAGGTGCACCTTTTAAGTGTCGTATTATTCGTCCCTACTGTTCCGTAGCTTGCTTCTTGCCCTCATGAATATGGATGGTGCGTCTTGAAAGTCAACGCCTTCACAAAACATCTAAAAACACCAACTCATAAACCCGAGGCCTAAACGAGGCTTGTGAAAATAGCTCAAACGACATTATTGCAATAGGATGGAGGGCATGCTGGATGTGGGCTGATCACAGAGCCGTTTTACGAGATGAGGTCAAGTTCCCGGTATTTTAAAAGATAAAGAGAGACGACGTTGTGTTTTCTTTTTGTTTTTTTCTCCGATCGAGGGCAGACGGTTATTGTGGCATGTCACAGTCGGCCATAAGTCTTTTTTAAGCCCCGCTCATAAATTTCAGCCTGACTGTCGGGAGCATAAACTTTTACAGCGATCGCGGCTCCTAATCGTTACACGGGAAGCTTGTTATGCTTTTAGTTGGCTAATTAATTAGGATAGGAATACGATGACTCCACTACCAACTGCTTTATTTGATCATTTATCCAAACCTACCGCTGTATTTTTACTCACTGAGGATTTAGCAAGACTCAAGACATCTATTTAGCTGTTTGGATCTTCATCATGATGAAATATGTGCTGGAATATGTTTAAAACGCCATGATGTAAGTAGCTAGACATTAGCGGACTCGGACGTTTGGCCCCTGTTTAAGTTTCCGGCGGAAGCTACTACACCTTCTGCCTCGTAGCTCATTATTGAGTTCTTTCACCGCCTCGTCTCGTCCTGGTCCGCGCTGACCTTGGTATCTCTCGAGCGTGTCTCCCCTGCATTGTGGAACGTCTCGCAGTATCTGGGTTACACTCTAATTGTGTGTCAGCGCTTGCCGGCGGGACCGGATTCTGCATGTCCCCATGGCACGTTAATACAGCAGGAGAGAGGAGAGAATAATCCAGTGAGTGTGCCGAGTGTCAGCGTCGCCGTCACGCTTCCCGTCACGTGGTTACATAACTCAGCTTTCTTCTTTTCTTTTTTTTCCCAGCCGTGACCTTTCTCAACTTCTTAGATCCTGGCATACAAAATTTACAAGATGGTGGTCACCTTCTGTGTGGTTCCATAAGCTCATCTCTATTCTTCTCTCTTTCTAGCACCTTTATCTTTCCTTTTCACAGCCTAGACTACATCATCTGCCAGGGCTAGCAGTTCTTATTACAGGAAATTCTGCCACTAGGAAAGTTTCTTGGTATCTGCTTATGATTGGTGTGAAAGTGAGCTAATGGTACTTTCTTTTCTTTTCCCCGACTCTTCAGGACCTCCTTCGGCTCCTCAGAATCTGGTCTACAACATCAACCAGACCACAGTAACCCTCGAGTGGAACCCTCCGGCCGACTCTGGCGGACGCGACGACCTCACCTACCGGATCGTATGCAGGAGGTGCAGCTGGGAACCTGAGGAGTGCATGCCGTGCGGAGGGAACGTGGCATTCACGCCACAGCAGAGCGGCCTCATGGAAACCTCCATCACTATCAGTGAACTTATGCCACACGCCAACTACACTTTCGAAGTAGAAGCCGTTAATGGAGTTTCGGACCTGAGCCGGACACAGAGGCTCTTCGCTGCTGTCAGCATCGCCACCAGTCAGGCTGGTAAGACGTTTTAGTTTTATTGGAAATGTTCTCGGTGTAAATGTGTCCGGATGCCTTGTTGTATAACGTTATGCTCCGGGAAGGGCGTTTTTTGGCTGCTTTATTGGTTTGCTTATGAAATGTCTCTGCGACACTATGATTTGCGCTCGGCTGCCTGGAGCCTCGTGTAATTTCAAACGGGTGTGTGTGGTGTTTTTTGTTTTTTCGGTTTTTTTTCTATTTACCTCAGTGGGACTAATTTCCCAAATAATTTGGCATCTGCATTCCCGCAATTCGCAATTTGCAGTTGAAGTTGCTCAGATGCTGTTGGGAATGGAACATGATAAATAAGCATAAATAAGTCATGACCGTCCTGTCATTCCTTTGATTCTGGCCGGTTAAGGCCAAGCTGAAAGGTCGGTGCTCTTGTCAGTTGTTCTGTTCAAGAAGTGCTTATTATCCCGACGAATTAAGTTTTGCTCAAACCAAAGTCAAGGAAGATCTCCGGTGACAGGAAGCAGTATGTGTCCTCGCTCCTTTTTTTATCCCATTCCCCCCCGGAGAGAAACGACTTGTAGCACTCGTGCTCACGCACCCGAGAAACACCATGCTCGATCTCTTCTCTGTAATAGATATTTTTAAGGATCATGCAAACAAGATTTCTCTTTCATGCCCAACCATCCATGAAATATAATTTGCCATCAAGTGCACACTGACTGTGCTCATTAATGGGGGGTTAGCTCAGCCTTGGTGTTTTACTGTAAGTACAGTATAAGAAATGCACAAATGATCTCAGCGTAGAGGAAAGGAAGGCCACACGGAACAGCGCATCATTTAAAAGCTCATTTCTCACGCTCGGATATGTGTGTTTTTACGAAGCAGTCAAAAAAACAGGATCTCGGATCTCTGGTCGTGATTTTATAGCCGCATTCATCTGCTCCAGGATAAGGAAGGTGCGGAAAGATGGAGGGACAGAACAGAGACGAGCCTGCGATGATGAATGTTCAGTGACAGGGACCGTGACAGAGAAGCACGGCAGAGCAAGAGACTGCAAGGGCATCCAGACTCGCAGAGAGAGAGAGAGAGAGAGAGAGAGAGACCTCAACTCCGTCCAAGCCTTCTGTAATGATGCCTGGCTTGCTGACAAAACACAATTACTGCAGCAACCCTGGGCAATATGCAGTGATTAGTTATAGTGCGATTGAAGAAACTTTATCCATGAAGCCATGTTTATTTTCTTCAAACAGATCACTGCAACGCTTTTCTATCGACGGTCCAAAAAAATGACCGAGAACTAATATTTTTATTTCATCAGTTACGGAAAACGAGATTCTGTCGGAATCTGGAACAATAATATTGGTTCAAGTCAAAAAGTACTTATCCTATCAGACGGCTACTTACAATCACACAGATGACTAGCAAAGAATTTGTGTGCTAAGAAATTCCAGCTAGCAAACTCGCACTGAAATGCTGCTAGTTTTTAATCTGTGAGAAATGCTTGTGTTTGCTAGCAGCTAGCTGACTATTTGGGACAGCAGAATTTCGAGGATAATAAGTATTTTTTTCATCCTAACCCATTTTAAGACATTCATAGTCATATCATCAAAGCTGTTTATGCTTCTACAGAGGGCTAAATTCGCTTTAGCACACACTTTTTTCTACAGAATCTGCGTGTTAAACTAACTAGCTAGCCAACTTAGCAATGAGCTAAATTGTTGTGGTGTTTTTTGACCAGGTTTCTGCCTAATCAAGACATTCAGTCAGTCTCGGATACTGAAATCTCGCTAGCGTTTTTCTGTGAGAAATGCTTGCTAGTTTGCTAGCAGTTTGCTAGTCGGATAGCTATTTGGGACAGCAGAATTTAGTGTTGGCATAATCCTTTCTGCACCTGGATCCTTTAATGAGTATTGTTGTATTTCTAAACTATTTTTAGCATGACAGTATTTACAGCTGTGTTTTAAAACATAAATACATGATCATCAAAGCTGTTTATCCTTCTACAGATGGCTAAAATTCACTCCTGCGCAGACTTTTACCTTAGAATCTGCGCCTAAATCTAGCTAACTGACTACAAATTAGCCATGAGCTTATTTGCTGTGGTGTTTTCTGACCAGGTTGCTCACAAATAAAGAAATTTCTAGAAAAACATGCAAAGTGAGTCTCAGATACTAAAATTCTGTGAGAAATGCTGCTAGTTTGCTATCAGTTTACTAGCTGGTTAGCTTTCTGGGACAACAGGATATAGAGTTAGCCAAATCCTTTGGATCTATGTGTATTTATTTATTTTGATTTTATTTATTCATTTTTTTTTTGTTACAGGATATTTAGCCTAAATCTTTACACCTGTCCTTCTAATTCTTTCCTTTTTCTTTTTTATTTATTATATTTTTAAAAATGACAGAAAGTGGTGGTGTGGTTTGTTCTTAAACATTTAAAGAGCACCAAAATTCACATATGTAGTATATATTTACCACAGGGACTGGATGCTAGATGCCGAAGTAAAGAAATGATATATAATGCCACTTTATTACCATAACGCAATCCTAATCCACTTATAAAGAATTATGCAAAATAATCATTTATAAAACTTCATTTTGCATTCTCAGTACAAACACCATGTTCTTTAGTAATCCCTGTGAACCAAATATTAGTTTTTGTTAATTGACGAATAAAAGCGCTTCTTCTCAGCCGTAAGCCGTAAACAATGCGCTCTTTGTTTCTGGTCGCGATAAAAGAATTTAACCTCGTCCGGCCGCCCTCGATTCTCTGCTCAGTGAAGCCTCGCCGCTCGCAATTTTATCCCTGGCTGCGTCATAAAGGCGAGGACGGAGCTGATCTCGTTAGACATCTGCATCATGCAGTATCCAGCCCTTAGGGCCTTTAACGAGTTAACAAGCCCAGCAGCCACTGACCAACGAGTGCGACTGAAGACAGAGAGACATCACGCATAATGATGAAGGGTTCGTCAACTTTTAGTATTTTGGACGGTTGGTGCAATGGAGATGATGAGTAGAGAGAGAGAGAGAGAGAGAGAGAGAGAGATGCAGATATACAAAGAGAGAGAGAGAAATACAGAGATACAGATATATGATATATGTATATGTATATATATATATATATATATATATATATATATATAATGAGAGAGAGAGGCACAGAGAGAGAGGGAGATACAGTATATAGAAAGAGATGTACAGAGAGATAAAGAGAGAGATGCACAGAGAGAGATACAGTATATAGAAATAGATGCACAGAGAGATGGAGAGAGAGATACAAAGAGACACCGAGAGAGAGAGAGAGAGAGAGAGAGAAAGCAGGGTTGAGAAAGGAAGAGAGAGATACAAAGAGGTGGGGGGGGGGTGAGATCTGGAAAGAGAGGTTGAAAGGAAAGGAAGAAAGAAAGAGAGAGAATGAGAGAAATACAGAAAGAGAGGTTGAGAGGAAGAAAGTTAAAAATAAAGAAAGAAAGAGAGAGACAGAAAGAGGTTGAGAGGAAGAAAAAAGAGACAGAGAAAGGAAGGAAGAGGTTAAGAGAGATGAAGAAATAGAGAGAGAGCGGTTGAGAGGAAGAATGAAAGAGACAAAGAGAGGTTGAAAGAGAGAGAGAAAGGGAGAGGTTAAGAGAGAGAGAGAGAGGTAGAGAGAGGTTGAGAGGAAGAGCGAGAGAGAGAAAAACGAGTGATAGGCACTGAGTGCATTTTAATCAGAAAAACAAGCGATGGTGTGCAGAAAGAGATGCATCTAAAGAGGAATTCACACCTCCCCTTAATTACCCCTGTGTTACATTCTCATGCAGGAGTGAACGATAGAGAGAGAGAGAGAGAGAGAGAGAGCACTCTAAGTATTGTTGCTCAGAAACCTAATTACTTCCCAGTTCTCTTTCAAACAGGTTTAAATAGCTGCTGTTTTTCAACCTGCGAGTTCATTATTAGCACGTCCTCGTCTTCTACCTTTTTTTCACCGAGTCTCACCTGAACATGATCTGAATTGTGGCCTTTTCTTTTTTAGGCATTCTAGTCATCTTTACGGTGTGTGTGTGTGTGTGTCAGAGCTTGTTTCAATGCCATTTATTACATCATGTATTAGTGGAGATGATTACGGTTCTATAACATCATATCCTGGGTTGTTTTCTTCGTCTTATAGCACAACAATTTGTCAGGAATTTTTAAAAAGTATATGTATATATATTTACATTTAAAACTAAACCAGTTCAGGTGGGAAATTGGTACAGAGGTACGCAAAAGGTGGCCTCCTTAGTCAGCTCGCTTAAGTTTAACTTGTTCCCCGGACACTGCATTCTCGTGCCCTGTCGCTTCCCCTCGCCCTCGCCTCCTTTGACTCGACCCGTAATTAATACGGCCACTCCATCGACAGGCTATCGCTTCAGCACGGATCTTGCTGGATACCTCGGAGACGGATCACACTTCTCAGTGGGAACAACGAGGCCATTGATCGATCCCTTTAAAGTCCTAATCTGTGGAAGGGCCGTTAAAAAAGAATGGACTGATTGATTCGCCGGGATTCCCAGTCGGCCGGTGTGGGTTTCTGGTTAAACGGATCCCACAAGCCTCTTTTGTAGCGCTTGTATGGAGTTTTAAGTTACCTGGCAGCCCTTTCTTCCACCTCGCACTCTCGCTTACGCTACCTTTCTCTCCTTTCCGTGACTTGTCCTCCACGAGGTAACGTGATAGGACCTGACCTGGCGTCTTCGCTTCAGCAGCTGCGGCTAAACCCGGCCCGGTGGTCTCGGCGGCCGGACCGCCACTTAACCCGCGGCTTTTGTTCCCCGCTCGCCCGTCACCTGATCCTCGGGCGATGAATAATTTTCATGCAAGGTGCACTTTAATTACTTCGCCCGTTTAAGTGGCATCACAGCGGCCCTTGCGCTCTCATTAATCTCCGGGTAGGATCCCTTTGCGGAGGCTCTTTTTTTTTTTTCTCCCAGAATCCCTCTCTCCGCTCGAACGGACACGAGCCGTCAGCGGCGTCCATCCGGCCATCACCGCTTTCGTAAACAGATTTCAAAAGAGTTCGGATAAAAAGAAAAAGGGTAGAAAGGGCAGAAAGGAAAATGGACCGAAGAAGAAAAACTTTCGGCGGAATCTGAATCGTCTGAATCGAACATGTCTCTATGTGGTCATCTCATAAGGAAGGAAAAAAGAAGGAAACAAAAGAAAGAAAGAGAAAGGGATGAATGGAAGCCCACAGGCAGCCATTGTGAGTCGGGAAAGCAGGGTTCGGAAAATTCAATTTAGTTACAGATGCACACTGTTTTGTACGAAAGCGTTACTGTCTATAGAAAAAAAAAACCCACTCGCTTTAAACCTTCCTAACACATCCAGCATGAGTGCTTGTGTTACTACACACACACACACACACACACACACACACACACACACACACACACACTCCTTATCTGTTTATTCTCTGTGATTTTTTTCCCCTCCTCTGCCCCGTATACCCGCCTTTAGCCTTTCCTGTGAACAGAAAGTGGAGGTTTTTATTTATTTATTTTTTGTATCCATGTCGATAACATCAAGATGTGTGAAGATACTGAGCTTAGTGTCGAACTTAAAAATTCACTACTGAGGTTTTAGCCGTGGAACAGTGAAGGAGTCTCCAGTGTCAGGACATCACATTTCCAACACTGGGGGGAAAAAAAACAGCCGGTCGGATTTCCTTTACACCGTGAAATGTAACACTAAACGGCTAAAAAGTACACTTGATCAGTGTCAGATAAGAGCGTGTTTTTAAAAAAAAAATCATTTTACATTCATTTTATTTTTCTACATTGACACAGAAGTGTCTGTTATAAAAACTGATTTTTTAAAAAAAATTTTTTTAGTATTTTATTAATAAAACGCTTCCATGTTCCTCCTCATTATTTGCTGTTATAGCGTCTTTGTCTCCTTTTTTATTTTTTTATTTTATTTTATTTTTTTGTAATTGAGCCCTCAAATTCTTGGTCATTAACTGCCTAAGTTTTTCAAAGACCTAAGAAACTCATTTGATTTTAATTTATTCCAAAAGTTTTATTCATTTTCTTCCAGCACATTCGAGTAAAAGTGACCTTCCTAAACCAAGCCTGATCTGGTTGCTATGGCAACGAGCACGATTGACAGCTCCTAGAGCAGGACTTTATGTTTTAAATACGTTTTCGTGTAAAACGTTACAGGAATAAAATGGCAGTAAAACAAACACACACACACACACACATGCGCGCACACACACACACACACACAGGACTCCAGCTGGGCCTCCTGGTGCTCTTGTTTGTGTGTATGACAGGTTATCTCTGCCATGTTTGCCCGGTCGGGGCTAAAGTGTTTCATTTCCTCCAGTAGAGCGACGGGCCGGTAAGAGGCCCCATACACACACACACTCTCTCTCTCTTTCTCACACACACACACACACAGACACACACACGTCAGAGAAGCAGCTGAATCAGTGGTCAGGCCTGATCAAACTCGTCACAGCCTACGCTTAATGTGTGTGAAGGCAGGAGGGAATGTTAATATGTTAAGGAGTGTGTGTGTGTGTGTGTGTAGAAGACACACCTGTGAGATGTTTGACTCCATGTGTTTGAAGTCAGGGTGACAGGAGAAATGAGGAATCAATAGCTTTAACTCTAGTACATGCGCACACACACACGTACATGCACACACATGTGCATACTTACTCACACACTTGCATACATATACACACACACACACGCTCGCACACTCTCGTACACACACACTTACACAAATACTGGCATGCACATAAATGCCCACACACACACTCGCATACACACACACAAACAACCACGCATACACATCTACAGTCCTGACACACACACACACACACTCCTGAATTCTCACACATTTATTACACGCCTGAAGCGTTTTTTGCTTAACTTCAGATTTTCACACATTTCCTGCTCAGACGAGCCGAAAGAGAGAGAAGGAAGATTGACTTCCCGTTCCCATTCCCGTTCCCGACGCCATTCCGGCGCTTATCGTCTCATCTCCCACTGAGAGAGAACTAATTACGTCCTCACGTGTCCCTGCTCGCACCTCTGATCATCTCCATCAGCCGCAGACTCTGTAATGAGCTCCACTGCTTTCAAGGGTAAACTAAGAGAGAGGGGGGGCGGAGAGAGAGAGAGTGACAGGACAGAGGGAGACAGAGAGAGACACACACAGAGAGAGAGAGAGAGAGAGAGAGAGAGAGAGAGAGAGTGACAGGACAGAGGGAGACAGAGAGAGACACACAGAGAGAGAGAGAGAGAGAGAGAGAGAGAGTGACAGGACAGAGGGAGACAGAGAGAGACACACACACAGAGAGAGAGAGAGGGCTGGAATTTTCTAGAAGAGAAGGGAATCTGGTACACATGGTGTGAAAAAAAAAAAGGTGAGGTGTAATTATAAGTGACCTTTGACCTCTCGGAGACAGGACACGGTTACATACATAGCTTGACCTTAAAGTAGGCTTCCACCTGCTGCTCCATTTCTGTTGTGTGTAGCGCCACACACACACACACACACACACACACACAGAGTAAAAAGCGACTCTATAAATACACAAGGTGCAGTGTTTACAAGTAAATATGTATACACACACACACACACACACACAGTACTGTATTCACAGATGGAATATTTGATGGAATATGGAAAATAAATAAGTTGGACTGTATTAAATGTACAAATTATTATTATTATTATTATTATTATGTATTATAAATAAATAAATAAATAAATAGAGGTGGCATTAGTTCCCTCATAGTTAAGATACACTGATAGTATTTTATAACTATGCTTGATGTTGTCAATAATAATAATAATAATAATAATAATAATAATAATAATAATAATAATAATAATTTATTGCTAATATTTGATAACCATTTTATTATATTTATTTATTTTTTATTATATTTTATTTTATCATTCTATAGGACCAAAGCAAGACTATGTGCTCTGATTTATGTATTAACAAACAAACTTAATAACAGACAAATAAACAAACAAATAAACAAAAAAAAAGTCCTCACTTAGGTTACAACTCTAGAATTTGTTTGTTCGTAGTATTTTTTGCTTGTTTGTTTGTCGTAATTTATTCGATTTCATTCATCAAAACGAAACAAAAAAAGGTTTACTCACGGATTTAAGGAATTAAATAAATAAAATAAATAAAATGCAGTAAAAAGTTTTGCTCTGTATTTTGTTTGCTTTTCTTTGTCTGTAAAACGGCTCTTTAAGCGATTCTGCCTGACCTTTGGCTGACAGCTGCCACACAATTGCACGCTCTGACTCTAAATTAGGTTTCCGTGCCTTCTCCTAACACACACACACACACACACACACACACACACACACACTGAAAGACTCACGACTCTGTAAAGCCAGCTCCTTCTGATAGATTTGAATGATTTCTGTACAAAACTAGATCAGACTTATATAAACCAGCAACAGAAAGTCATTAGAAGTGACATTCGATGCCTCACAGTAAAGTGCATTTACTGCGTCGGAATTTACCGACTCGGGTATATGACTGCATCAGACGTCCAAAAATGCTGGTGTAGGTACTGTACATGAAGCTAATAAATCATTAGGAGCGACCTTTGAACTTTGAATTTGTCACACTAAATATATAGCATGACCTTAATCCAGACGTTTACCTTGCACCTGTTGATCTGTATAGACACACACACACACACACTCTCTCACACACACACACACAATAAAATTTTTATGAAAGCTAAGGGACTGTATAGACTCTATCTCTGGTGAATAATATTCCCATAAAATCTAATAAAAGTAGGAAAGTAAAAGGTAAACGCTTAATTAGTGCTGACATTTGACCTCCACACACACACACACACACACACACCTGCTGCTCGTTCACACACACATTCCAGATTAATTTTTGTTTCTACCTTTTTTTTAAAACGAAAAAAATCAAAGCTAAGGGACTCTATAAAAGCCATCTGCTCTGGTGGCGTTTAATGATTCGGGTCTAAAACAACAGCATAAAGTCACCAAAGCCACAGAGACTGGAGGTGTGAGACAGCTGGGACTCACATGCCGAGTCTCTTACAGCTGCCACACAGGATTGTGGGAGTAAAACTCATGTCTAAGACTCATTACCCCTTTTTTTTTTTTTTTTTACTCGTCCGATACTGATTGGTCAGAAAGAGTCTCTTTATTCACTATTGATGTAATTCAGCTACGTTAGAACGTCGTCGTTTCCGTAGTAACAAACCGTAACACACGTAAGACAAAAAGCGTGTTGTTATTTAACAGGAAATGTTTCTTTAGCCTTTAAGGAAGGAGTCACCAGTGTCAGTGCTGCAGAAACCAATAATAGAAAGTCTTCGGAAAGAAGTGAGGCGCATTTTTTTTTTAGGCGATAATTTCAACAGAAAAATAAAATGAAATAAATAAATGAAAATAACAAAATGAAATAAATGAAAAAGAAAGAAATAAAAAGAAGTGAGGCTTTCTTTATGTAATAATACTAATATAAAAATTAAATAAATAAATAAATTGCAAATAAAAAACAATTAAAAATGTTATAACTAAAATAAAAATAACAAAATGAAATAAATGAAAAATAAAGTAAGTAAATAATAAAAAAGTATGCAAAATAATGTTTTGTTAAATTGCTGTGACGAATAAAAAATAAAATTATTGCAAAATAATACATTTCAGCGTCACCGATTTTTATTTTCGCATCACAGCACTTCCTCGTGTGTTTTATTCCTTACACAGCTTTCAAAAAGTTACTTGATACCCGGACTTCTGAGCCTGACGTGTTTTTTTCCTCTCCGTAATTTTTTTTTTTGTGTGTGTGTGTTGTATATTTTTAGAACCGAAGCCTTATTTTACTTACCTCAGCCGAGGAGAAAAGAGCAATTTTTCTCCTCTGACAGCTCGACATAGACAAACACAGACGAAGTGGACAAAACGAACCGGTGTCATTTTTTTTATTTTTTTATTTATTTTTCTATTTTCGGGCATTTTCACCTTACGTTAGACAAAACACTGTGTTGAGTGTTCCTTCTTTTGTGTCTGTTTTGCTGAAGTCAACTTTCCTCTGCTGAAAGAAAGGAATGAGAGAGAGAGAGAGAGAGAGAAAGAGAGAGAGAGAGAGAGAGAGATTGTCAAAGGGGAGAGACAGATGTGTCTCATCTCATCAACGCTTTTATAATGAGTCAAGTCACGAGCTTCACTCTCGGTGATTGACGTAAATCAGAGATTTTTCGACTTTTTTAAAAAAAAAAATTAAAAATCAGATGTCTCATGACAGCATTTCCCTTGGCAAGGCTTTTGAATATTTTCCATTAGCTAAAAAAATAAAAAATAAAAAAAATGGCGGAATCCACCTAAACGCTGAATTACGTTGGTGAAAATGAGTCAAAATTCCTCCGGCGTAGCGTCTCTGTCGGACTGTTTTATAGAAGGCGAGTGTTTCTCTGCCAAAATGGTTGTTAAACTAAGTGCTTCAGCAGGAGTAAAACAATTTGGCAAGGCTCTCGCTGCTCGTAATGCCATAAAGATGTTCCACATCCTCGATGTCCCATCGCTTTCTGGGCAAAGAGCACTCCAAGTGGCTTTTATAGTTGTATCAACAGTTCGGATGAGAAAATTGCGCCTCGAGCCACGGAAGACATGGCATTAGCCTCAGCCGTTTCAGACGAGGAGTCCTAATTGCGAGGAAACGTGTCACCTCGGGGCAGAACGCCGCGTGGCTCGAGCCTAGCAAAGTGAACACCTTCTCACGGGACGTGACACTTCATTCGGAACGTGTCAGTGACGGAGGAATGGATATCAGCGTGGAGACATGTAATAACTTCCTGCCTTTCTCCTGCAGTGAAATACACAATAAGGGGCAAGTAGAGGGGTACAGATGTATAGTCCCTACTTTTGTGTTCTTTATGTTTAGTCGCCTGTAAAGGTTTTGGCTATGTAGCAGCTATAAACTGTATCAAAGATAATAAGTGACGCATTTAAAACGGATATCCTGAATTTATAGATTTCTATAAAGTTGCTTGAATGGATTAAAATAATCCCTCGTACTGAAAAGCCCCGTGCTGGAAAGCTTCCACTGGAGACTCCTTCCATAAATAAAATAATGAGTTGTTACTATAGAAGCGATGACATAACATGCAACGTAGCCGGAACTACTTACTGAGCTGCTGTTACAGAAGATCAATCAACACTTTTCGACCAATCAGGTTGCAGTTAGCATAGAGATTGTGCTCTTTGGGATGAGTCGAACTGTATCACAGCGGGAATGTGGAACTGGGAACTTTTGAGTCAGCAATTTAGAATAGGTGGAAATATACCTAGAGGTCCCGTAAAACCATATATTGCTCTAACTGTAGCAACCCCTAGCTCCTCATGGGAAAGGTGTCTGTCAAAGAGGGACCTCCGACTTTTGTTACCGTCACCACCAAAAGAACGGAAAAACCGTGTGAATCCTCCTCCATTTCCATGACAAAGCTTACACCCCGCCAATTAAGTGCTGACAGGGTGGATTTGGGCTCAAACAGGAACACAAAGCATGACTAAAACCACTTTCGTTCACCACGTAATTGGGAATGAGGTCTGCGTATAGAAGCTGGACACCCTGAGAGCAAACCCCTCTACCGTCCACCAATTACTGTAAACGTTTTTATCCAAAATGGCAGCACCTGGTCGGTTGTTTTATACTCATTCCGCTCGAACTATAAGGGCTTTCTTTTGTTTGCCGGAGCAAAAGTTGGTGGTTTTTGTGTAGAAGAATGTGTCGAGTGTGAGCGACATTGACGGTGGTCTTCAGTTGGAACTCCCAGTGTTTCGTGTACACAGTGCGTCCTCATTGTCCTGGGCTGAAATAGGGAGCGGGTTACGGAAAGAAACAGGCTGCTGTTCTGCGTTAATGCTGAGCTATTCAAGCGGATAAACAAAGCACAGCCTATTTTCAATGGTGGCCTTTATTTAACTCTGGTCACTTAAAAAAAAAAAAAAAACACAGACAATGCAATTAAGAGTGTCCCGAGGCATGGACGACCAATTAGACCCACGAGATTGATGACCGGGATTATTGCACAGTGCTAGGGTTTCTTTCCCGGGTTTTTCTCTCCGTTTTATTATTATTATTTTTTTAATCTTTATGAGCTTATAAAGCTCAAAACTGTACCTGTTTATTTTGAAATTAAAGGGAAGTCTGTGGGGTTGAAATGTCAAGCTAATCAAATTTGGGTTTCTGTAGCAGGCTCGGTTTCCGACCTTAATCAGGCCTCTGACTTCAAAGGGCCACCCATGGTTCTTTCTCTTTTTCTTTCTCTTACCCTCTCTCTCTCTCTCTCTCTCTCAGTACAGAAAAGAGCTCAAGACCAATTCGTCTTCCATGCTTCATGCTGTGGTGGTTTTTTTTTCCATTTGTGCCATAGCCTGGGTCATTTTAAGCAATGAGAAATAACCTAGCATTTTCCTGAAGAATTCTGCAGCTTTGATTCTAAATTAGAAAACATCGTCTCTTTAATGGAGCAATTTTAAATAAAGTGCCCTCCATAATTACTTAATGACACAAAGCCTAGCATATTTGCTGCTCACAATTTGCCCCGATCCTGTTGAACTGCTTTCGATAAAAATTCGCCTTTTGTTGCTCGACAGTCCTTTTTTTTCCGCCCTCACCAGCAGCAGCGTTTCTCAGCAGCGAACGATCCATTCTTACTTACATTGTCGCAGGTGCTTTGTGGAGTCAAAGGCCAATCGTACAGAGCGGATTTACTGAAGGAATAATTGCTAGGCTTTTCAGCGGCGAAGATATCTGTGGTTTCGAGCTGAAACGCAGACGCATTATCTAGTCCATTAGAGGTGATGACCGCTAAATGTACCTTCATTGTGTCTTGATTGCCAAATGAATATGAGCATGAATATGTAGGAAAATTATAATGCCATAATTGTAGAAGGACAGGGTGATTGGAAGGACTCTTATGAATATTTTCATAACTGGTTGAGCTCTCGCTGATGCAGGTGAACCAAACAGCTGTGTAGCTTTCTATGAAGAGAGAACGCCTTGGGGAAGTAAATTGAAAAAAGTGCTCAACCTTCAGCTTACAAATGGATGTCCCATTGACCCAGGCCACATCTTTTTATATTGTACAGCAATACATGCTTGGAGACTGTCCAGATAGCATCTGAGGTTAAAATAAGCTGAATAATACACTGATGAAAAAAAGGTCAGTATATTTATCCTTGAGGGTCTCTGAGAACCAGTTTTTCAAACGAGCTCTCGCTGTAACACGAAACTTCCTTGAAGCCAGGTTGCATTTGTTTGAATTGCTGCTCAAGCTATATCACAGGGCAATGTAACAGGACAGCGCTAATCAACCCCCTTCCACATACATGAGCTCACAGACTCCCAGGTTTGGGTATCTCTGCTCTGATTGACATGAGAGCAAGGCCGGTTTTCAGACAGTCGTTATTTCAACCATGAATCTCCAGATGATCAAGTGAACGTTTTTCCATTGCGTAACTTCGGAGTCCCGTTTATAGTCTGTATAGATGGAAAGTGACGGCTCAGTGGAAGATCAGAAGGCTGTGAGTTCAAATCCTGTCCTTGCCACTCTTGAGTAAGACCCTTGAGCAAGGGGTCCTTGAGCAAGACCCTTAACTGCTCAAGTGTATCCTCTTGGATAAAAGTCAGCCAAACAAACAAATGTGAAAGTTTGATAGGGCGCTGGTACCAGACAAATGTTTTTATTTCTAAGCTCCAATCAGGCTTTCAGTCAACTGCAGGCTCATAGATTGATCTTGACCCCCCCCCCCTCCTTGTTAATGGTAACCGCTGGATGAAGGTCCTTAACCGTTTATTCATTTGGGGGACATGTTTATCCAAAAAAATTGTACAGTCAAGATAAGATATAGTCTGTGGGTTAGTAGTGTTGTTCAGTGGTCCAGCAGTGGAAACAGCATTCTGATGACCTTAACCTTTGAGGTACCATCAAGGTGCAAATACCCTTGAAGGTATGTCTAAGACTTTTCATATTTTTCCACATTTTTTGGGGGGGTTGAGTAAATATACAATGTGGCTTGTAAACCTTATGTAAGGTATAAATTTAGAGTTCTTTCTTCCTTTGAAAGTAGTAGTAAATTGCAAGCTCACACATGCACCTGCACCCAACAGTTGGGTTAGGTCATAGTCCAGTTTTACATCACTTACACATTTTTATTCTGAAACACCCAAGCCGGAGATGACCTGGTCATGTCTTCCAGCTGGGAGATTCATGCATTCGTGTTTAATCCTTCATTCTGTGGTTATTTTTATTGCATGAAATAACAGTAAAGAGGATTAGGGAATAGACGTCCTGGGGATAAAACAAGTGCCTCGCAGCTGTTTACTCTGCTGTGGATCCGATCTGCGCACAGGGAGCTGTGGATCAGACTCGGCCTTTTGAACCCACTCTGGGACTGAGAGAGAGAGAGAAATAGAGAGAGATGTACAGGAGTCTTCTGCCATGTTGTTATGTCTCTTTTCTGCAGTCCCTTTCTGACTCATTGATTTCAGAGTTAGTTAGGAGAGGCAGAGAAGGAGGAAATGTCACAGCAGACAGAAGATCTCATGCCTTTTAACTGAACTCAGCGAGTCTGGAGGATACAGGGGCATGAAAGCGAGAGGGCGCTTTGTTAGAGCATCAAGACGATCACTCAGCGACAGTCCCAGTTCACACACTCACTCCCAGACCAGAGAGAGGACGGGAACATTCCGGCTCTGAGACACAGGCGATAAGCCGGCTTTTCTAACGTCGCTTAGCTCATCCTCAGACCCCTGAGAGCAACTTAAGGTCATTCAGCAGAGGCTGAGGAATCCGACTTTCACATTAAACGGCTTGTTTTTTCGAACGAACAGCATTTCTGCATCTATTCATAAACTGGAACTTTAAAGCCGGCTCTGGCGTTGTGTTTGTGTTAAATTTGCACGGATTGATGTAATTATAAATTGACACATCCTTTGTTATTTTTTGTTTATGTTTTTAGCTTGCCTGTAAAAGAATAGTGAATCATTTTTTCAATAAAGTGGATCAAAGAGCCTCTAAAATTACAGTTAAAAATATTCAAATCCTTCTAAATGAAGCTTTGTATTTCTTTAATTAATAGTTTCTAACTTAATTATATATTTAACTTTTAAATAATTTCTTATAATTTCTTTTACCTTTTTTGTGTGTGTAAACACAGCTATCAAGCATTATTAGGTTTTTCAATATTTTTATTTTTATTTTAAAAAAGCCAAGTCATTTTCTTCCCCTAACACATTTATTAAAATGGTAATTTTTTAATAATTACATAAATTTTTCTATTCAGTATGACACCATTCTTTCATCTCAAATGTCACTCCGTAACAGTTTACTATTTCACGATCCACCCTATCCGCCCCCCACAGGCCGCTGGCACGTTCCCGAAAGACGTCGGGAAAGGGCTTTCGTTTTGTTTTGCTGTCGGAAATTCCCGTTGCCGCTGACTCGCGCTGCGAGCGTCCATTCATCACCATCAGCCGTTGTTTCCTTAAGCTAACAGAACAAAGTGCTCTCGCTCTGCAGCGGTTTATCATTAGCTAGGGGACCGTCGACTCACGAGCCAAAGCGTCGCGTTGCTGTTTGTGTTAAAATCCTACCAGATGATCGATTAGTCAGCGAGGGCGGAGGGCTCACCGCAAACAGACTCAGCCACTCAGTCATCCGTAAAGAAGACGTCACGCTCCAAAGAGACGTGATCACGCAAGAGAGCGGACACGCATTAGGAAACACACAGGATTTACCTGTGTCTGGAGTCGGGGATTAAGCGTTAGTCCCCGAGACACATCCAGCATTCTGACGTGTTGACTCTTAGTTTGAACTCGTTTGGTGTGTTTATTTATGCCTGAGAGAGATTGTTGTGGCTGAAGCTGTGCGTGTGTGTATTGCTACATATTTGCCTACAAACTTGGAACTGTAGTAGCTAAAGCAAACTAGTTATACACAACTGAAATAGCACACTGACTAGCATGGACCTTGATTGTCGGCCCAGCTATGTATGCTAACTACTCTCATCCATCTCTGCCTCTACTTTACTTTTCTTCATAACGTCTCTATATACAAATGACCGATCCTAGGTGACAGAAGTTTTTCCTCAGAATTCATGGCAGACAGGAACTCTGGGAATTAAAGATGGACCACACGCTACCAGTTTGGATTTGTCGCTTCACAGCTTTATAGCGGTCTTGTCAAGAAATGACATATTTGTCGCTGTCACTGAAATCTCTGACAGGAACTTAAAATGCCACCCCTTCTCCACTGCGCCTGTCCAACCTGCACCCCGGCCTGAGGTGATAACAATGAGAGGGATAGAGCGAGGGATTATATGTAGACAGAGAAAGAGGGGAGGGGAGGATGAGGTCATGGCCAGGGGATGGAAAATGAATTTGGCCGCTGTTTTGAAGGGGACACTGTCGTCCTTGTGCAGGATTTGGAGCTGATTCACTTCATGTTTTTCTGTCTCTTTCTCCTCTAATCACCTGTGATTCTCTGATCTCTCTCTTTCCTTTTTTTAAACCTCCCTGTCATTTTCTCTCCCTTTCTGTCATCTCTGGCTCTCTCCCTCTCTTTTTCTCTTCCTATCTCTTCTAACTCCACATCTCTCTCTCTCTATCTATCTCTTTCTCTCTCTCCATGATTTATCTTTCTCTCCCTCTCTGAATCTCTCTATCAAGCTTGTTCTTTCTCTCTCTCTCTCTCTCTCTCTCTCTCTCTCTCACACTTTTTCATATCTGTATAGTTTCTCTTATCTTCTATATTCTCTCTCTTTTCCATCTGTATTTCTCTCTCACTCTCTGATTCTACATCATCTTCACACATCCTGTCATTCTCTTCTGTTCACTCTGTACGCTTGTATTCTTCTCTCTCTCTCTCTCTCTCTTTTCTTCGATCTGTTGCGTTCTGCGATTTTTCATTATACAATCCTCTCTTTTCTTCCTCTTACCCGTCCTCTAATGTTATATTTGTCTCTCTATCTATCTCCCTCGCTTCTCTGGCAATTTTTCCTTGTGTCTCGCTCAGTTATTCTCTCTAATGCTGTTTCTCTTTTTTGCTCTATTTCTTTCTGTCATCCTTTTTCTTTTTCACTCGGATATTCTCTCTCTGTCTCTCTCTCTTTTTCTCTCTCTCTCTCTTGTTCTCTCTCATTCTTTTTTTTCAACACCTGTTTAATTTTGCATTTCTGCACATTTTCTCTCTCTGCCCTTGAATATTCTGTCTCTCTCTCTCTCTCTCATCCTTCATCTCTCACTCTTTTTCTCCATCTATCGTTCCAAACGAGGTGCTGATCACTCGTTCTCTGGGCTGTTAATTGCGGTTGATATGATCTCATGCTAATCTGTGTGTCCTGTGGGAGTCTAGAGACTGGATACAGATCTATTAGTGCGTGTGACTGTGTCGAGGTGTGTGTATGTGTGTGTGTATGTGTGTGTGTGTGTGTGTGTGTGTGTGTGTGGGTGGGTGGGTGAATAACCTGATAAGCTACAGTGCATTTGTGTGTGTTTGTCTGATGGAATGTGAGTGAATGATTCAGTACATCACAGCGGGGCTTTGACATTGTGTGTGTGTGTGTGTGTGTGTGTTGATTTAAATCCTATACACTGCTAATGTGGTTATTATTAGCACAGTTAGCTAACTGACATTTATTTACAGCTCCTTGCTAACTAGCGTAGGAAGAACATGACAGTGTTTTAGTACCGGCTTAGCAAAAACATTAGCTATCTATTGTTTATCTTTACGTACTATACATTTACGTTCTTTAAATATAATGGCACTAGGATAGAAATGGCTCCTCAGACAAGAACTCATCACCTTGAGGATTATCGTAGCCTGACAAATCAACATTCTTTAAAGGTTAACTTCTTAAACCCCTCTCCCAGGACCTGTCAGTAGGTCCAGACTAGCATTCCTCACTCCGGCTAATCAGCTCCACTGTAGTTACTGAATAATTCAAAGCCGTTACTGAATAATGCGCTTGGAGATGAAAATATTAGCCAAGATGTTAATGGGTTAAACTGAAAGGTTAATAAGTTCTTGATGAGGAGCTATCAGATTGTGTTAGCTGGCTAATTTCTTTATAGTTTGCCAGTTAGCATGATGGTAGAGTTCTGTTTTGATGGATAGTCTGATAGCTAGCTTGAGAGTGTGCTAGCTAGTTTGATTATTTGCTAGCTACACTGTGAGTTTCATAGCTAACCTAATAGTTTACTCATTACTTTGATATCCAGCTTGATAGTTTGATAGTCTGTTATGTAGCCTTACAGTTTGAAAGCTAACATGATTGTTTACTAACCCGTTTGCTAGGTATCATGACAGTTTGCTGGATATCTGATTAGTTTGCTGCCTAACGTGATAGTTTGCTAACTAATATGAGGTTTTTTTTTTAGCTAGTTTTCTATTGATGGTTTACTAACTAGTTTGCTAGCTAATATGACAGTTTGCTAGTGAGCTTGGTAATTTACCAACTTGTTTGCTAGCTAGCTTTGTAGTTTACTAACTATTTTGCCAGCTAGTATGACAGTTTGATAGCTAGCTTGATAGTTTACCAACTAGTTTACTAGTTAATATGACAGTTTACTAGCTAGCTTGATTTTTTTGTGTGCGTGTGTGTGTGTAAAATACTACAAAAACGCCAAAAAATCTCTTTTTCCTGAGTGAAGACACGCCTCGACCCATCTCATTCCTCACTCAGTGGAGTGTGTCCGGCCCCTGTGTGTGTGTGTGTGTGTGTGTGTGTGTGTGTGTGTTTGCATGTTTGAGAAATTACCACATGGCCAGTGCCCAGATCGGTGATTAAGAAGCATATGAGGTCTGATGAATGTGATCACCTTCCCGACGACTGAGAAATTCAGATAATAAGTGCAGGTTTACTCCTGAGTGACCACAACGTCTGTTCACTCTCCTCTATTTTAATTTCAGATTTTCACATCTGTCGTCTGAGTGCGCTAGTCAGAATGGTTTGCTTTTGAGCACTTACCAAAAGCTAATAATAAATAAATAAATAAATCTTAGTTGGTTTATATCATTTAATCAAGCTCAATAATATTAGTTCACGGTATTTAATAAGCTGAAAGTTTTTTAGCGAATATTATTAGTCAAAATGGCAGAAATGTAGCTATAAATTTTTAAATAATGGACTCACAAGCTACAAGTGATGGACTTGTAGCCTAGAAGTCATGACAGAGATGACTATGTATAGATTCAGAATCTGTTGGTTGTTTATTAAATCATGGCGGGAATTTAACAGATGAACTTGTTGGATACAAGTTATGGATTTGTAAACTACAAGCTACAAGTTATGGACTTGCATTTTAAATTCATGAATATAGCTACAAGTTATGGACCTGTAAGCTACAAGTAATGAACTTGTAATGTACAATTTATGAATATAACTACAACTTATGGACTTGAAAGCTACAAGGTATGGACTTATAATGTACAATGTATGAAAAGAACTACAAGTTATGGGCTTCTAGCTACAAAGTTTTACCAATAAAGTTTTTGTTTTCGTTCTTCAGAATATTATATTAGTAGTGTAGCTTTGAATTCAACAGTAGAACTTGTAAGCTACAAGTTACGCTATTAAATGTGACATCTGTACTTTAGATATGTGGCGTGTTTATTAGTGACCCGAACAAGTTTGGTTGCCGGCGTCTGACTGACAAACATTGTAAAGAATCTCAGATACAAAGTGCAAAGCTTAAGTGATTATAGTCTTAAGTTATTAACCATAATCCACACTGCCATCCTGGAGCAATTTAAACAAGCACACTTCTTTACGATTGTGTAATCTTTGTTGTTCCACCTGATTCCCATCAACAAGAAGAAGAAATTATGCAATCTGATGCGAGAAGAACAATATGACAAGTTAACACCTGTGATTAAAAGAACCAGCTTTATTTTTTTGTCAGATTTGTCTGATTGCATGAGTCTCTGAGTGTGTGTGTGTGCCCTCAGGCATTACCTCAGCATTGTTCCGAGATGACGAGCTCGGCGCTCTCGAGCTCGTTTACAGAAAGTTTCAGCACGAGGTTTTATTAAGATGATGCCATCCTGGCTTTGGAGTCGAGTCGAGCAGAAAGCTGTGTCTTGTAGCTGCTCATTTTTTGCAAAAGGTCAGCTGAGGCTGTAAATAAAGTGCAGCGTGTTCACTAAACTGCTTTTAAAGTAAGCGTGAGTGTTTTTTTCCCCCCTGCATTGTGTGTGTGTGTGTGCTCTGAAAACCTTCGAATTCTCCAGGCAAAATGTTTTAGTTTTTTTGGCTGAAAGTGTAACCTTTTTACAAGTGAAACCTCAGAATACAAATTAAATTCATTCTTAAGGAGAAAAGTTGTATTGCAAAACGAATTTTCCCATAAGAAATAATGTAATTGCAGATTCCAGCCGCCCAAAAATATGACCAATACTCAGCTTATGTAAACTGTATGGCTGCTTAAGAAGAACTGACCCAAGCCAAGCATTCCATGTCGAGGGTCCTCACATGAAGTCGTGCCACCAAGCTTGGGCTAAAAATAGAACAGATCACCCACGCCCCCAATCTGTCAACAAAAAAAAACGCCTGGAAAATCACCTAGCTTTTGAACGAATGCTGAAGGCAACGTTGGTATCGTGGGTTGACTCTTTCCAAACAGTTTTCGCTGACTGAAAAAAAAAATCGTAAACTCACTTCAGTTGCCTTCGCCTGGTTTTCCACCGACGCAAACAAATGTTGAACGGCTCCTGAACGTACACGCAACATAGCCGACACCTGGTTCATTTGTATGCCGAAAATGCTTTGTATGCCAATGCTAATTTCTTGCAGAAATTTATTCTTAAGGTGAAAATTCGTAAGAGAGGGAATTCGTATACTGAGGTTCCACTGTGGGCTTTATAGGTTTGGCTTGGTTTCTATAACAGGTTCTAAAGATACTGTTGTACTACAAATACAACACGATCTGAATATACAGACAAAGAAACGATTTCTGTTTAGTTTTCCGATGGAAATAAAAAGAAGGGAAAAAAAACCCGCCGGAAAGCTTGTAGAGCACGAGTTTATTCCACGCGGTGCAGAAACGTTCCGACGCAATAACGTAACCGGGTTGCTGCATTTTCATTTAATATGCGCCGAGCTTCTGGGATCTTTTGGGAAATACGCTTTTCTCCACCTTTACCGCCGCTCGTCGCAGGGAAACAGGCAGATGATTTTCCATCACTGTCATTTAAATTCACTTTAGTCACACGCTCGTATATTACGTTTGGAAGAAGGAAAGAAAAAAAAAAAAACATAGCCTCCAGATTCAGCGGAAATGAACGCAGGACAGATGAGTAATGTGTTTACGCCGTAAATAGGAGGGTCCAGCAGTCTCGCAGTCCAACCACACGGACAGATTCCTGCCATTTTTACATTTTTTTTTGTCTAATGTGAGACGGAATCGTTTGTATTTATTGTGTGAGGAGGTACAGAGGAAGCAGTATGTGTGTGTCACTGCAATCTGCTTGTACATCCTGTATTTCTTACCCCCCTTTTTCTCGCGCAGGTTGACGCACAGGGCAGATCTCGATCAGAACGACAAAACTAAATATACAAAGTGCAGATGAGGCTTTAAAGTGTGTGTGTGTGGACTGTTTTTTTTTTACTCAGCCTACTGGAATGGTGACTAGGATCAAACCTAGACACCTAAATGAGTGTGTGTGAGTCATCTGTTCATTTTTGACTGAACCAGGAGGATTTGTTGTGTGTCCGTGTGTGTGTGTGTGTGTGTCTGGGTTGAAGTGCCTCTCAGGCCTCGCTCTAATTGAAGCTGACGAAGCTCTCCTTTACGGTGGTTGAAGAGGCCCATTACGGTCCGGGGAGTGAGGGAGTGAGTGATCGAGTAAATGAGTGAGTGATCGAGTAAATGAGTGAGTGATCGAGTAAATGAGTGAGTGATCGAGTAAATGAGTGAGTGAGTAAATGATCAAGTGAATGAGAGAGGAAGTGAGTGATCAAGTGAATGAGGGAGGGAGTGAGGGAGCGAGTGATCGAGTGAGGGAGCGAGTGAATAAGGGAGTGAGTGATCGAGTAAATGAGTGAGTGATCAAGTAAATGAGTGAGTGATCGAGTAAATGAGTGAGTGATCGAGTAAATGAGTGAGTGATCAAGTAAATGAGTGAGTGATCGAGTAAATGAGTGAGTGAGTAAATGAGTGAGTGATCGAGTAAATGAGTGAGTGAGTAAATGAGTGAGTGATCGAGTAAATGAGTGAGTGAGTAAATGAGTGAGTGATCGAGTAAATGAGTGAGGGAGTGAGTGATCAAGTGAATGAGGGAGGAAGTGAGTGATCAAGTGAATGAGGGAGGGAGTGAGGGAGCGAGTGATCGAGTGAGGGAGCGAGTGAATAAGGGAGGAAGTTAGTGAGTGAATGATCGAGTGAGTGAACGAGTGGGAGAGAAAATGTTGTCACTGCAGTACCATCAGTTCCTCTCCACATTCATCAAAGTGCTGGACATCAATGGCTACTTGCTCTATTTTCTGACTCACTGAGCCCCTACTGACTGCACTTTTCTCCTCTCTTCTCCTCTCCACTCCTCACCTACACATCTCTTTCCTCTCCTCTCTTAAACCTCCAGCACCCTTTTGTCTCCATCAGCACGTTTCAGCTACCGTATCTAGGACCTGGTTAAAGAGCAAAAACATCACTTATGTAACTATAAGAGCGATAACAAGAAGGTTAAGTAGAAACCCTTTAAAAGTTGTTTTTGATTTTCTTTTATTTCACTTCTAGTGTAAATTTTTTTCTCCCATGTTCCAACCTGATGCGTATCGCGTGAGTCATGATTATTTCCAAATAAAAAAACATGACGAGCGATGATACAGCAATCAATCCATGTGAGTCAATCAGCTCACGGAAATATGTCATGTTCCAATAAAAAACGTGTTGGGATTTGGATTTGGACTGGAGCTCAGCTTTGCCTCTTGTTTTTGAGAGTGTGTTGCAGGTGTGAAGGATACACTCAGGATTGGAAAAAAGGCAAAGCTTTTTTTTTTTTTTTTTTTTGTCCTAGTCATTAAATGAAACCATAGGCATTTTGGCACTGGAAGCCAAAACCCAGCAACGGTTTCAGAACTGGTTGGTTGTTTTGTTTGTTCTATTTGCTGTATTTATTTATTTGTTTGTTATTAGTTGTGTAGAGATCATAATCTGTACAACCTATAGAACCTATTTGAATCGGGAACACTCTGCTCAGACGATAGCTTTTCTTCCTGGAGAGTCAGAGATATTTCCTTCTCATTGTCAAGAATCAGGAATCTATGCTCGTGAAGTCAAATATCTCCAGACTGAAAAAACTCACACGGATAATAAGTTATATGGTTAGAGTGGTTTAAAAAAGCTCTTCTGTAGCTTTTAAACGACACCACCCCTGTGTCTCTGTGATCTATAGTGCCTGGGAAACAGAGAATAAAGTATTGTAAATCTAAACGAATTGTGACCAGAGCGTATCGTTTGTTTGGTTGGTTGGTTGGTTGGTTGTTTGGATGGATGGTTGGTTGGTTGGGTCAAAGTTAGGTCTTTGCTTTCATTGATGTTTTCATTTGTTTATGTTTCCCGGTTTGTTTTAGTTGTTTTGTTTATTTAGTAAATTGTTTGCTTTCGCTTATTTATTCGTACTTTTGTTTGTTCAGGTGATTAGTTGTTTGCTTTGATTGTTCAGTTGCTTAGTTGTGTGCTAAATTTGTTTGTTTATTCATTTGCTTAGTTGTTTGCTTTGTTTTTCTGTTTGTTTAGTTGGTTAGTTGCCTTTATTTAGTAAGCTAGGTGTTTGCTTTCATTTGCGTTTTCATTCGTTTGCTCTGTTTGTTTGTTTTAGTTGTTTTGTTTGTTTACTAAATTGTTTGCTTTCACTTATGTATTCATACATTTTGTTCGTTTAATTGGTTAGTTGTTTGCTTTGTTATGGCTTGTTTGTTTAGTTGGTTAATTGTTTGCTTTGCTTTTCTGTTTGTTTTGTTAGTTGTTTGCTTTGTTTTAATGGGGTTTTTTTTCTTTGTTTGTTTAGTTGGTTAGGTTTTTGCATTGTTTTTGTTTGTTTGTTTAGTTGGTTAGGTTTTTGCATTGTTTTTGTTTGTTTGTTTAGTTGGTTGGTTGGCTGCTTTGTTTGCTTGTTTTCTTCTGAGTCCAAGAAGGAATAGCAAAAAACAAACAAACAAACAAAAAAACCCTCCCAGACATTGGCATCCCTGTGGGAGGGTTAATTTGTTAATTTTGCTCTTGGACGCCTCCTTCTCCCTCTCTCTCTCTCTGTCTCTGTCTCTGTCTCTCTCTCTCTCTCCTCTCTCTCTCTCTCTCTCTTTCTCTCGCTCTCTCTCTCTCTTTCTCTCGCTCTCTCTCTCTCTCTCTCTCTCTTTCTCTCGCTCGCTCTCTCTCTCTCTCTCTCTCTGTCCCTCTCTGCCCCCCCCTCACTCTCTCTTCTCTCTTTCTCTCTCTCTCTCTCTCTCTCTCTCTCTCTCTCTCCCTCTTGGTTGCTCGAAAAGGATTCAAAGCTCTGACCAGTGAGATTAGAGCCAGAGGCTACTGCACATGCTTTGCTTTACTAATACACACACACACACACACACACACCCTTTCCACACCATTGCCATCCCCACCATTTCCTATGACACATCGAGTTACGGTGCTATCAGAATCTGCTCCATCACGCTGAAATGAGGTCATCGCACGTATATCCACCAGCATGTGCTGAGCCGAAAGCAGCAATCTGGCCCTCGCACACTTAATTCCCGCATCATCAGAAAGCACATGTCTCGATTTCCCGCGTGAGTAATTGAAAAATTTAGCAGGGATAAGACTGGAGAGTGGGCGTCCGCCGAATCCGTCTGTGTTCAGTCTCGACTCGAACAGCTTTCCTAATTGAAAGAAATGAGCTTATACATTCCGCTGATCACCATTTCTCCCAAGCCAAGAAGAAGAAGAAAAAAAAAAAATGATGAAAGTTTTATAATGAAGTTTTTATAATGAAGTGACATTCCCCTCCTGCTAAAAGGTAGAGAAAGAAAAAGAGAGAGGGATGAGGAGTGGGGGAGGGGGTGACATAGACGGAGAGATAGAGGAGAAAGTCGAGGATATTAAAAATCCCCATGCATAATGTAGCTCTAATGTATTCTAATGCAGGACATGATGGAAGCTCGCTTCCGCCTGAATTAGCATGAGGTTTCGGAAGGTCGCTAATACCCACGCTAACGCCGCTAACGCCGGCTATACCGGTCTCTGGACAATTTTCACCCCTCAGGTGTGGTAAAAAAAATCAGAGTCTGGCTGACAACATTAATGTCAAGCGTGTCATTAATGGCAGTTGGCTGGATAAAAATACCAGAGAAAGACAAATCTCATATTAGCTTCATTTTTCTTTTTCCTCTCAGACGCTCAAACGGTCGGCTAATCAGAAGCAAAACTCTGAAAGGTCACCACCGTTGCAAAACTGGCAGCTAGTGTTATGCTAATAATTTAATAACCTTTCAGTAGCCACACGCTAAACGTAGCCTTTGGTGAAAATATTAAGCCACCTGTGGTACATTAGCCAGCTGGCTAAGTAGCTAGCATTTCAAATGTAGACAGAATCTAATCAGAAGTTTTTATTGTTTCCTCAGGAGGTAAAAAAGAAAGGTACTTTTTTTTGTTTTCTATGTTTTTGAGCAGTATGTCACTAACACTAGCTTAGCCTGCTGTTTTATGACCATGTAGCTTCCTGTTAGCATCAAATGAAAGTATCTTCATTATCTTCATCTTATATTTAGTTACTCTACATTTTCTGAGGTAAATGTTAGTTCTAGATGCTAGCTAACCATCATCCATTAAGGGCAACAGAGATTAAATTCAATTTGAATTGGATTTCATGCTAATATTCTGTTTGTTATTTAGCTCACTAGATACTGATTAGCTTAGCTGTTTTTATGGCGCCTCTCTAGGCAAAGTTATCAAGTAACCGTATTTTGGTGTATGATGGTTTTGTTTTCCTTAGATGCTAGATAAATGTCATCCATTGAGGCTAATGTTGTTGGATAGATGTTATTATTTTGGCTTGTACATGTTAATGAAACTGTTTTCATTTTTTTATGTTTTAGCCTTGTCAGTACACTACTACTAAGGTTATCTTTGATGTCGCCTGGTTAGTTGAGATGTTAGCATCGGATGCTAGTGTGTGGTCAATGTATATTTTCTTACTATAATTATATATAATATATAAAAGTAAATACAGCTAACTAAATTCTGGTTTTGTTTCAATTTGTAGCCCAATGCTAGCTAGCTAGGGTTATTTTTTCAGCTAACTAATCTACATTCATCTTAGCGTAGCTTTGCTTCTTTTACCCCAAAAACTCAGACTCAGAATATGAGGAAACGCAGTCTGTTTTTAAATACAGGACAAGTTTTATGCGTATAAGTCATCCTCTGCTAATAGCCAGGGTGTCCATCCTGTCCTTCATGTCCACGGTAAAGAGGAAACCGCTGTGAAAGCCCTTTAGCCTCACGCGCCAAAAGCCACCCATCAAGTGACTGACAAACAGTGAAGAGGGTAAAATATCCAATTACTCAGCTTGGAACCTTCTCGAGTGTACAAGTGTCATATTAAATTGCAAGCCATCGCCATCGCTATCGCTATCTCTATACGCCTCGTCCTCTCGCGTAATTGACACTTTCGCTGCATACGATGACTGTCAATAGAGCAACAGGAGGAGAAACTGAGGGAAGTTAAAACAAGAGCTTGGATTGTGTAATGTCAGGGGCTGAGTATGTAGCAATGCAGCACTGTAAGATTCTTCCTTTAGCTTTTAGCTCCATTCTGTTGCTTTATTTGCATTAGGAATACGTGAGAATACCATGCTGGGGGGCTTAATGAAGTCAAAGTGACCTGGCAATGAAAGTGTGGCAGAAAACAGGCTGGTGTGTGTGTGGTAGCATATATATTTGTGTGTGTTTGTGTGTGTGTGTGTGTGTATATATATATATATATATATATATATATATATATATATATATATATATATATATATATATATATATATATATACACACATATACACATATACATATATATATGTGTGTGTCTGTGTGTGTTAAAGTTCCAGATTTGAACTGATACAAAGCTAAGCATAACTCCAGTGCAGAACTTTCCAGGAAACTACCAGCACATTTCCAGGAAACTAGCATACGCTCATTTTCAATAAAAACCAATTTTGCCATTAATGTTGCCCTAGAAATGATCAGCAGGCATGATGGGAGCTGAAGGACCACAGCAAGGTGTCGTGTTGAATCGGAAAGTTCATCAGATCAGTGGAGATGTTTCTCACGGACATCTTCAGGGGGCATTGCAAGGCGGCGCTCACGTGGCTGGAATTAATTCGGCTTAATTGGCGTCCGCAAAGGCAGACGTGTTTTTATTTTTTCTTCAGGCTGGGACGAAGCCGTCTTCCGCTGTTTGCTCTCTAATTGAAATTTCCATTAGCAGCCGTAAACATTTTGGAGCGGCCGCGTGAATATTCATCAGCCGATCAGTCGAGAGGATGCATACGTGTGTGTGTGTGGAGTGATTACACCTACAGCAACTTTTCTGAGTCTTCCTCTCGCTGTGTTTCAGCTCCGTCTCAGGTCAGCGAGGTGATAAAGGAGCGTGTGCAGGAGCACAGCATTCAGCTGTCATGGCAGGAACCTGAGCAGCCCAATGGAGTCATCACCGAATATGAGATCAAGTACTATGAGAAGGTGGGTCTATTAAAGTCAGAGAAAACAAGAGAGAGAGAGAAAGAGAAAGTAGCGATGAGAAATCCAGAGAGAGCTCAGGCGTAGGTGTGTGTTTTGAAAGCAGGAAGAGCGCTATTCTGTCTCTGCGTTTGACTTCCACACTGTGTGGGATCCTTGTCTGGTTCCATCACCACCCTGGGTTTCTAGCAGTCTTCCTATCTTCCGTATACCTTTTTCTTCTCTGTCTATCGTTCAGGTCTTTCCAGAGAAAACATGTCCTTCTCTAATAATCATGGTAATGAATTAAGGGGGCCAATTAAATAATTGTGCGGTGGTAGCTCAAGTGCTTAAGGCTCGGGATTGTTGGGGTTCACCATTGGGCCCTTGAGCAAGGTCCCCAGCCACCAACACCCCCAAAACCCCAACCACAAATAGTAGAATTCAAATCAAAAATAGAATTGAATTCTACACAGGAAGTGTGTTGCAGCAGGAGCAGCAGTTAAAATAGAACTCTAAATCAACAATTAAAAAGTTAATCTCGTCTTAAATCAGATATATCTTATGACTTAAGCGTAAAAAGATTTTTCCCCGTAATTATTCTAACACTATACGTCCACCAAAAATATTTTAATTCTCATTTCTGCTTGTTTTGTTTTTCTTCCTGTATCTCATTTAGTCAAAACAAAGACTTTAAAACAACCCCAAAAAAAACCCCAGGTTTAAAGATCAGTCTGTTTCCTGGGCAGATCCAGCCGTGCGGTTAGAAAATTAGAGACGAGCGTTCCCTCAACGATGCTTAAGGTTCAGTTAACAACATGCGTGCGAGAGAAGAAGAGAAGCAGATCATACACGAACCTCCCTCTCGAGACTCGGAGCACATTGTAAACCGAGCGCCATTCTCGACAGCTTTCTTTCTCACGGTTACCACAGTAACCCTGCCAAAGCCGTAGCTCTTTCAGTATCATTCCTCCAGTAAAAAAAAATAAAACGGCGAAACCCTTGAAGGTCCTCGGATAAAAAAACCCTCGAGAGCGGCTTTTCCTCTGCATGATAAAGAAAGGTAGTAGTGTTTGTTTCTTTCAGGATGAATGGGAAAAATATCATTGTGTGCTATTTATTTCCTGTCTAAAGGACCATAAGGATCGCATCTACTCCACGGTCAAGTCCAAGTCCACGTCGGCGACGGTGAACAACCTGAAGCCCAGCACGGCGTATGTCTTCCAGATCCGAGCGTTCACCTCGGCGGGGTACGGCATGTTCAGCCCCAGGCTCGAGGTCACCACTAAGGATGAGTCATCAGGAGCCGGTATGAATTATACTAAATATATTAATAAATATTATTTTAAAAATAAAAGTAATGATTTCTTATGATTGCACTCATCAATGTAAAGATTTATAATCATTAATGAGTGACATTACCTGATTAATTATTATGCTTATACTGTAGCATTTTATATATACTGCTTTATGTTTGTTTATTTATTTATTTTTAATCCGACTTCCTCTTTTATTGCTTTGCTCAGTAAATTAAAGCGCTTGAGCACCAAAAGCCTATGGCCACGTCCCAATCACCTCTCTAGCCCCCTAAGTAGTGAATCAGTTAGGGCACTGGATAGAACACATTGGGATACTCAGTTTCCGGCGATTTCTACATCGGCTACCAGAGTAAAACCCCGAACGACAAATTAAATATTTCAGGTTTATTTTAATATGAAGTAGTACATAGGCAAGTCTAGTGAACGTTTTTTAAGAAATAGAATAAATAAAATAAATAAATCTCTTTGAGAGATACGATAATGATTTTGTAGATGAAGTCCGTTTCGGCCATTTTTGTCCATCTGAAAAGCCTAAAACATTTTGACATTTTCTGGAAGGGAACATTGATATTCCCTGTCGATTGATTGATTGATTTTATTTATTTATTTATTCATTCATTCATTCATTCATTCATTCATTCATTCATTTATTTATTCATTTATTTTATGAGTCAAAGTTCCATTGCACAGGAAGGATAAAAATGGCCACCTCCACCTGCTCTGTGACTCCGCCTCCCTCTCACAGCCAGCACTTAGCCACGCCCCCTGTGCTACTTAACACCTTAATACTTTAAAGCATTGAATTAATAATAAATAAATAACAAATGTTACGCCTGCAATTTGAAGGAATTAAAAGCAGATTTTGAACTGTTAAAAGTATTTTAAAAAAAATAATATAAAATA
Source organism: Hemibagrus wyckioides (assembly GCF_019097595.1). Taxonomy (NCBI): domain Eukaryota; kingdom Metazoa; phylum Chordata; class Actinopteri; order Siluriformes; family Bagridae; genus Hemibagrus; species Hemibagrus wyckioides. The sequence continues at coordinate 39,102,813 of NC_080715.1, read as the reverse complement.
AATTATGTTGGGGTATAATATAATATTTATTTATTTATTTATTTATTTTAAAATTATTTTATATCAGAAGGTGAGTCGAGTTGTTGATGCCGGAATTTTTTTTTTTTTTTTTTGTTTGAGATGGTATCCGAGCAGAACTCCGGCGACTCCACAGTAACCCCTACATAACAAAAAAGAAAAAGAAAAAGTGAACGCCTGTCAAAATCCCCGCCCATGACATGCTCTTTAAATACTGCTGTCTCGCTGTATAATTTATTGAGCTGGAGCTGCATATCCTGTTCCCTCAGCACTCTGTCAATGCGAGTGCTCTTTTAGCGGCGGAGAAGCGGTCCGAAGCGCGAAACGCTCCAACCTGAATGTGTCATTGTTTCAAATGAAGGGCACCACGTTACCGCTGGGAACTATTAAGCCCATTTTCAGAAACAGTAGAAGCGTGCACTCGGAAAAAGAGAGAGAGAGAGAAAGAGAGAGAGACCCGAAAATAGAACGGAAAAAAATGGGGGTTACGCTAGTCTCTGACACGATCTCATCTACATGCTAGTTTAGTTTAGATGAGTCTGAATGTATGGGAGGATATTTGTTGGGAAAGTCTACAGCGCTTTAGATACAGGATTAGGTTTCCAAAACAGGTAAGGGGCGGGGTTTATTTAAAGATAGATAAATAAATAAATAAATAAATAAATAAATAAATAAATAAATAAATAGATAAATAAATTGTCTTGTATAAGTGTGTTATTGGTCATTCTAAGAGTTTGTATGTGTCTCTCTCCTTTTTGTGTGTGTGTGTTAGCTACGATTGTGTCGAGCGAGCAGAACCCGGTCATCATCATCGCCGTGGTGGCAGTAGCCGGCACCATCATCCTGGTGTTCATGGTGTTCGGCTTCATCATCGGGAGAAGGTACGCTCTCGCGGCCCCCGTTGACTCGCCGCTCCTGTGAGTCTCCTCCGCTCTGGCATGTGCTTGCCTTTTGTTTCCTGTCTCTCGTGGGCATCACGGTGGATTCTTCCACACACACACAAACTCCCCCACCCCCACGGAGCTGATCACACTCGTCCATCAGCATGCCGCTTGTGTCACCAGTGTCCATGCCAGGAACGAGAGTGTGCTACTTTTTTTTTTTTTTGCATGTTTTTTTTTTTCTTTTTTTCATTTGAATGCGAAAGGAAGGATGCTCCGGAAACGGATGAAAGTCTGCTTTGTTTCTTTGTGCTGGCATGTGAATGCGCATAAACACACATTTATATATATATGTGTGTGTGTGTGTGTGTGTGTGGTTGTGAATGTACATATATGTGTGTGCGTGTGTGTATATGTGTATGTATGTATATATATATATATATACACATATATCTGTATAAGGGTGTATGTGTGTATATAATATATATATATATATATGTGTGTGTGTGTGTGTATGTGTGTGTGTTCATCTTCTCCCATCACTTCCAAGCATGCCTGTGTGTAACTGAATGCTATGCCTAGCCATTTCATGTTCAGAACCTTAAAGCTAAAGCTAAACCATAAAGCTAAAGCTTGTGCATATGAGACATAATAATATGTAGTATATTTAAATTTATGCGCCAATTCTCAAATCTGATTGGTCAGAACAGCAGCTCTGTCAGTTGTTCTAATACATTATTATTTCCTGATAATTCACAGGGACTTGTCCAGATTCTAAGTATATTTAAAAGGTGTAATTGGTTATATGAGGTTTTTTCTGTTTAGCATCTTAGTTAGTTAGTTAATTAGTTAATTAGTTAGTGACTTGTATCAGTTGTGACCTAGTGCAGCCTGTTTACAGTCTCTCTCTCTGTCTCTCTCTCTCTCTCTCTCTCAGGCACTGCGGCTACAGTAAAGCAGACCAGGAAGGAGATGAAGAGCTTTATTTCCAATGTGAGTTTCTGCTTTTTGCTAGCATTAGCATACACACGTGTACACTCACAGACACTCAATCTGATGTTTTTAGTCAGGTCATAAAAATAAAACCTAAATCTTAATACATCCTCTCACATTTCAAAAGTTTGTTCCTTAAACCATTTCACCATAAATTTCAGTAAGGTCCAGGCTTTTTCCTCAGCGTTAGCATCTTTCTTCTGTCCTGTCAGAGCAAAGAGTCATTCCTGAACATTTTACAAACTCTGTTAGATTTTTTTTATACAAATTTAGTTAAATAAACATCTGTTATTAGCAAGATCCTTCCTTAATACTTTAACATCGGTATTAGCATCTCCTGTTTTTCCTGTCAGAACCAAGCCACTTCAGTTAGCATCATTTTAGCCTAAACATTAGCTTTGTAGCAGAATGAGTTAGCAAAAGAGCTGCTTTAGCATTAGCTAGCTCCTATTTCAACAGTATTATTAGCATCTCTGTTTAAAATAGATAAGTTTAGTCACCATTTCTTTCCACAAAGTTTTAGTTAGCTTCAACCTTTTAAAAAACAAGATCGGTAACAAAGACTGTTTCTCCAAACGTTAGCGTCTTCTCTTCAGAGCACTTTCATTTACATATTAGCAATGATATTAGCAGCTCATATTAGCAAATAGTGCATTTTGGGTCATCTTACATGAAGCTCGAACACTTCTATGAGAGAAACGCATCCTCAGGGCATTTTAGCTTTTTAGCATTTCCTCTGTGTCTGTCAGGGCTGAAAATCAGTAAAGTTCGTTTAGCTTAAATGTACATTAAAAAGAAAGAACAGGCCAGTGGAAGGCACATATGCTAGCATCCCTGTTGCCATGGCAAAGATACTGAACGAAAGTTATTTTGCGTCATCTTGTAAAAATTTAGTCAGCTCCGATATATATATATATATATATATATAAAAAAAAAAAAAAACAGGTCAGTAAAAACGAGCGTGCGCTCTTCTCCCAAACACTTCAGCTTCAATGCTAGCATCTCTGCTGTCAGGCTAAGATATTACGCTTTTGGATTACGCTGCCTGGGATGATAAGCCCCTGTTCTCAGGCCTTTCACCCAACGAGCTGCTATCCCTCAGCACTCGCTAATGAAGCCCCTAGAGATGACCGTGCCGCCGGCCTCCCCAGACAAGCTCCGCTAACGATGCGCTGTAGGCAAACTGCTGATTTGGAAACAAAGGGTCAAGGTGGCAGCGCTAGCTCCCTCGCGTGCGACGTGACTAGTGGCGCTTGCTAGCACACGAAATGCATGCTGAGTACCTGCCAAGCAGCTCCGCTAGCAAAAAAAAAAAAAAAAAAAAAAAAAAAAGGACGAGGAAGCTACAAACAAGAGCTGCCAAGCTAATAAAGTGCCCTTGCACTTGCTCGGATGTGAGATGGCGATGTTAGCCAGGTCGGCTGAAGGAGCGCTCGCTTTGTGCTCTCCTAATTTGTCAGAGAAACAGTGATAAGGCTGGTCATATCAGCAACGCTGACAGACTGTGTAATTACAAGAAGACGGGAAACATCAGCCTCAGTAGGTCGCCATGTTTACACATGCTAGGAGAGCTAACACAACATCTGTATTTGCTCTGTTGTCTGGCACGAGCACTATAGCAGATTAGTTTCATTTATTAATTTAATTACTTGTTAGCAGTTTTAGCCGTTTTTTAGCGCAGCAGGACGTTCCCCGATAGTGTCTGAAGCAGTCTCATTAAATGGGCCGGCGTATCAAAGCTGACAGGTAGGCTTGTAATTAGCAAGTTTGAGAGGGAGGGAACACAGTGGGCATTAATTTAGTAAAGAGTACTATGAAAAAAAATGTTATGTCTATGCGTCATTAGCTAGCTTAATTATGTGGGTCAACAGGAAGCTAAATTGTAGTTGTAAAATGCAAATCCAAATTAAACTCAGTGACACTATGCGTGTTTAGTGCAGATATGTTTTCCTGTCATTTAGCTTGGTGGGGTTTTTTAATAAATAAATTAATTAATTAAAAAAAAAAAAAAACATTTCACTTGAGGGAAATTCATCAGCTTGGGGTTTTTGTTTCATTTTCTTTCAAGCAGCGTGAGGTAAAAACGGCCAGCTAGAGCGTTTAACCCAACCGTAATTAATTTCCAGTGTACCGCAATGTCAGGCTCTCTGGCTTCTAATCCGAGCCACGTCTCGCCGAATACAAACAGTGCGCCAGATTTGCGAATGCCATTAGCCAGCGAGCGACAGCTCCATATGTCTGCAGTTCTCTGGACTCCTAACCCACCCCGTAGCTCCATTTGGGGGAAGGTTAAACGAAACAAACAAACAGCATTTCAATTCCAAGTAAAATTACAGGCTCCGTTCCTAGCTAGCTGGCTCCGCCCATCGCGGCATATTTAATCGTAACAGTAATCCTCTTACACTTCTGCAGTTAAATTTCCAGGCACCAAAACCTACATCGACCCCGAAACCTACGAAGACCCCAACAGGGCTGTGCATCAGTTCGCCAAGGAGCTGGACGCCTCATGTATTAAGATCGAAAGGGTGATCGGCGCAGGTGAGATCTCATTTCCTCAAATACACACATACATACACACACACACACACACACACACACACACACACACACATAGACACAGTGTCTTTGCTTGTTCATCAGGATGATAGCCAAATATTTATTCCTTCAACAACCCTTACTGCATTTCTTTCCTCTGATTATTAATAGCCCCTTTGTGGGAAGAGAGGGTTGCAGGGCGGTGGGTGAGATCGTAGCATAATTAATAAATCTCCTCAGGAGAGAATTCGCCAGGAAGCGTCAGCGTTTGATGAATTGCTACCGCTACTTTCAGACTGGTCTGATGCTAAGGTGTTAGTGTACACACAACATGATGTATGCAATTATGACTTGAGGCTGTGGTACCTTGTGTTGATATTATGTGTGTGTGTGTATGTGTGTGGTAGGGGAGTTTGGCGAAGTGTGCAGCGGTCGCCTGAAGCTTCCCGGGAAGAGGGATGTTCCTGTAGCTATCAAAACTCTAAAAGTAGGCTACACAGAGAAGCAAAGGAGGGACTTCCTGTGTGAAGCGAGCATCATGGGGCAGTTTGATCATCCCAATGTGGTCCATCTAGAAGGCGTGGTCACCAGAGGTTAGTTCCCTCACACACCTACCAATGATACCTTTTAGGAGCACTCTATATAATTGGAAATTACTTATGCTTAATTACTTAATTACTTATGCTCAGGTTGTGATATCACAAAGCATACCCAATCAGAGTACAGTGTGCAAATTAGTAGAGAGTGTCATTATAGTGTACATGGAATCTGTAGCTACAGAATGTGTAACTGAAATAAGTGACAGTTCTTAGGACTTGAGATTTACCTATGCGCTCAGGTTGTGATGTCAAAAACATACTCAACCGCTTTGACCCAATCAGAGTGCAGTATGCAAATTAGTAGAGGATGTCATTATAGTGTACATGGAATCTGTAGCTATAGAATGTGTACCCGACAGGAAGTGATACTCTCAGGATTTCCATGGAAAGCAGATAAGCAGAGTTTGTGATGTCACAAAAATCACAGTCAATTATGCAAATTAGAAGAGAATGGCGCTTTATTAGCAGTCCGTAACTGCACAACAAAACTGTCAGTGTTTTTCAGCAGGGCTGAAGTAAATGTCTGCGAGAATGACAATGCACAGGGCATACAAGTTGTTCACAATTTGCATATCATGCATATTCATTGATCGGATCAGTGCAGGTGCATAGATGCAGAAATATTCCTTCGTTCTTTCTTGTTCATTTGAAATAGGGTTAAGTCAGGATTCTCTGTTAGTGATAAACAGTAAGTAAAGCTAATTCAGCTCATCTGTAGGCTAGCTGGTGACATTATTACCGTCCTACAGCGTTATATCTGTTTATCCTGTCTATAGTTCGATCGGTAAAACTGTTTTGAATGATATTTACTTGCGTGAAGCTGTTAATGAACTACTAAACAGACAGAATGCACTCTGCCACTTGCCTTTTAGAGGCTCGCTTGAGTTATTTTCCCTCATTACGGCTTCACGCAAGTGGACGGAGTTTATCTTCACCAATGCTAATCACGTCTAATGGAGTTTCTTGCGCTTCTGTTTGTCAGGGAAGCCAGTCATGATCGTCATCGAGTACATGGAAAATGGCGCGTTAGATGCCTTCCTCAGGGTGAGTATGCAGACTTCTTTTTTTTTTTTTTTTTGCTTTGTTCTCAAGTTCATCAAGTTATCTGTTCAGTTTAATAGAAACAATGTGATCTTGGTTAGAAGTCAAGATTAAGACTTGGTTTGATTTCTTAGAAACACGACGGCCAGTTTACGGTGATCCAGTTGGTCGGTATGCTTCGCGGGATCGCCGCAGGCATGCGCTACCTCTCGGACATGGGCTACGTGCACCGCGACCTGGCAGCGCGCAACATCCTGGTCAACAGCAACCTCGTGTGTAAAGTGTCCGACTTCGGGCTGTCCAGAGTGATCGACGATGACCCTGAGGCTGTCTACACTACCACTGTGAGTCGATAAAACCCCCTGCTACACCGTCAGAATACACGATTTGATGTACAGATGCAGCACGGTACCGAAATTAACCCTGACGTTCTGTTCGTGCTGCTAATTGATGCTTTCATCAATCATTTATACTGAGCTCATGTGACGAGTGAACGAGCAATGACCAGTAACAGAACCTGAGGGTTAATACTTCTCTTTGGTTGGTGTTTTTAGGGGAAGATGCAGGCTGTAATGAATTTGATGTTTACCCCAGCCACTGACCTGCGTTTTACTGAACAGGGCGGAAAGATCCCAGTTCGGTGGACAGCCATGGAAGCCATCCAGTACCGTAAATTCACGTCAGCTAGCGACGTGTGGAGTTACGGCATTGTCATGTGGGAGGTCATGTCCTACGGTGAACGGCCGTACTGGGACATGTCCAATCAAGACGTGAGTCATTTTTTTCATACAGCATAATTTCTATGGTTTCTGTAATATCTAAGCGTATCAGTAAATCAATTATATTACAATTTCTAATTTTAAGTACCTAAAATTCACACCCAGATTTTACAGCAACTTGACAGCCCTGGTGTGTAGTAATCACTCATTCACAGCATGAGTTTTATTTGTCTTCATTTATGGAATAAATGTACTTCATCATTGAGTCTGGAGTTGCGCTTTCTCCACCTCTCATGCTGTTGCAGCAGAAAAAAAAAGGCGTACATGACAAGCTTCTCCGCCTCCTCTGCATCTGGCCCCCCTTTTTTTTTTTCTTTTTTTTTTTTTAAAAAGCGCATCGAAGCAGATCGGAGGAGTACTTCCCTCTTTAGTGCACTTATTTAAGCTGGTTTAGGAATGCATCACTGCATCCTGCTTCATTTGTCTCCAGTCCTGAGTACCTGGCACGAAAGAGTGTCTAACGCTGATCTCCGTCTGATTGTATAAATTGATAGAAAATAGGTTTTAGAGAAAGAACGGGTCACTTTGCATTTAGAGTGCCTTTCTATCTCGGCAATAGATGCTTAACCCTCACTAATGAGATGTGATAATGTGAAATTTATTGTTAGCTGAGCATGAGACATGCCAAAAACTCCAGGTTTGATCTTAGAGACCTTTCTGGCTTTCATCTGTCTGAGCGTACTGTAGGTGTGCCGAGACGTTCTTCATCACTCGAGCATTGAAAATTCCGCCCTTGTAGTGGATAATGATATGTACGAATGGAAGAGGTTTTAATCCATCGCTGTTTTCAGGCTCACTCGGCGTCAAAATTACACAAGCGCGTACATCCTCGGAGAAGATAAACACCCCTTAACAGAAGGGCTAATGATGACTTATAATTGCCGCGCCTGCTAGCGGACACGTTATGCAAATGGCGTGCGGTAAATCATTCGTTTTTGTTTTTTGTATTTGAAGCTTCTGAAACTGGTCTGTATGGCGGGCCGCCTTCTTGACACGCATCAACGTCAGCAAATTCTTGCGCTCTGTCAGGGACGCTCCTCTTGGGTGAACAAGGAGAGAGAGAACAACATTTACATTTCCGCAACACTTTACTTGCTTTGACACTTCTCTCTCTGTAGATCCACAAGTTTTGCCTGAACAGACGAGACGAGAATAGCAGATGAACCCGACTTGAGGGTAAACAGACATCTATTATACCGCGCCAGAGAGAAGAACAGCTCCCAGTCCTGGGTTTTGTTGACTCATACTTAGCTAGTTCATGCAGGTCAGGAGCAGCTTTAGCAAGAGAAAAATACGATGATTTCGTTTCTCTCCGGAGCGTCCCTCGAGTGAGGCGAGGGCGTGCGAACGCGAGATGTTGTTGGGACTCAGACATGCCGGGCGCAGTCACCTGAGGATTAGTCTGTGTGTCTGGTTGGCTCATTTACTACGCAATAACAGGTCTAAACTCAGCTAATCGCACGTGTTTGACCTGTTTTGTCCCTAGATTTCAAATCTGCATGTTAAAGCCTAGAAGGTTTTGTTGACAAAATATGTTTGTTAACCTTCTGATTAAAGGATGAAGTGTCTGATCCTCAGTGTTAGTTTCTTTTGTAGGTTTGTGAAATCTCTAATTTAGTGGGATAATTGGAAATATTCTACTAAATAATGCCAGAATAGCTTTGGTTGATAAAATAGGTGGTAAAAAAAAGATCACCTTTTTACCAATTTCCAAACTTCCAGTTGAGTTTTTATCCAGTGTAGCCTCAGATTCCTGTTTCTAGCTGACATGAGTGGAACCACAGCCCATTCTCCTCAGGAATTTGATGTTGATGTGCTTTTCTGCTCACTGCGGTTGTAAAGAGTGATTATTTGAGTCATCGCAGCTCTCCTGTAAGCTCAGGCCAGGCTGTCCATTCTCCTCCTGAATACATTTTCTTCACCATATAGTGTTGGCATTCCAAAAAGCAAGTTCAGGATGCACTTCCTCTTTTCTGTTGTCTTCCTGCAAACCCCAAAAGCAACCAGGTTTACAAAAAAAAAACAGTAAATTATGGATGATGTCAGAGAAGCACTGCTATCCGGGGTTGTAAGTAGGTAATTAGAGTCCAAGCACTTGTACAGCCTGTGTAGATAAGCTGTGGTCATGTGCTTGAGGAAAACTTGTGCAGTGACCCCCCTCCCCTGTACCAAGCACAAAAGAACAACTTAACCAAATTCTAAACCATTCTAAATTTCAAAACCAGCTTGGGTGTTTGTCAAAGTCTCAGATATAAATAAGTGAAGAATTCCGAATGTAGCAGAAGTCCCATATCTATCTCTACTTGAAGGTGATCAAGGCTATCGAGGAAGGGTACCGTCTTCCGGCACCCATGGACTGTCCTCCAGGTCTCCACCAGCTCATGCTGGACTGCTGGCAGAAGGAGCGTGCTGACCGGCCCAAATTCGACCAGATAGTCGCCATTTTGGACAAAATGATCCGCAACCCCAGCACGTTGAAAACGCCAGTGGGAACGTGTACGAGGTATCTAAAGTTCACCGCTCTTTCTTCTATGATATATGAAACTGTCTGTGTTAGCTTTTTCTTTTTTTTTTTTGTTTGGTGTAACTGGATTTAACAGACAATCCCTGTCTGTCCTGTGCTCAGCGTGTCCACTTGAATAAATCCTGGAAAATCAATACAGCAACACCGCTCCCATGGCTTTATGGTCAACGGCAGGGCTTTAAAATCAATTGGCGTAATGAGAGACTTTTTTTTTTTTTTTGAAGTTCGTGTGGGTTCTGACGCCCACTGTGCCATTTATCAGTCGAAATCCATTTACAGGGGGAACAAGGCCCGAGAAGAAGGACATAACCTGAGAAGTAGCAGGGGAAAGGGAGCTTAGTCCGTTTAGTGGGAGGGCTTCTTGCAAGCGTTACCTTTGGGAAGGAAAAATAATGACTTCCTCTTGCTACAGAAATGAAGATAAATGATTATTATAACTGGAATTGTTATTAGGTGTAATTGGTCGGTCTTTGTGGTGTCGCGTTATGCGTTCTCTCGAGCAAAGTGAAACTGATCCGTGAGCCCATGTGGCTCGTTTGGTTTTGGGTGATCACGTTCATTTCCTGTCATTTTCAGACCCATCAGCCCGCTGCTGGACCAGAGCCCGCCAGACTTCAGCTCGTTCCGCTCAGTGAGCGAGTGGTTGGAAGCCATTAAGATGGAGAGATACAAAGACAACTTCACAGCAGCCGGCTACAGCTCACTCGAGTCCGTTGCAAGGATGACTATCGAGTAAGAAACCTTCCGTAAACTCTTACTGTTTACTGTTAAGCAAGAGATCTCACACTTTGAACTTCTGGGTTCTGATTGGTCAAAAGGTGTTGATTAATTCTTTTTATTTAAAGGGACCTTGCACTAATGGGTCTCTCTAACATGGCGGTTTATAGCTGTAAAACTCTAAGCAGAAACTAACTGGTCCCTTGGATGCTCCATAACATTAAACTCTAAAGTAATTTAAAAAATGACACTTTATTATTTAATTAGGAATATTTGTCATTATATAAAATAAATAACGCTTGCAATTATCGGAAAACGATCAACTTCGGGATGGTAACAGTATCTCTGATTAATCACTCCACCTGGTCGTTAATTGTTTTCCAATAAAAGCAAGCGCCCTGCTGTTTTATTCCATGCTCATTATATATTCCATCATGATGGAAAGCAACTTTTATTGTCCACGTTTTTCCACGTAGTAAATTTTACAAGCTTGCAGCGATGCAAAACACATTTCACAGCACTTTGTGTCGAGGACCAGAGTGTCTCTTCCTGATCTGTGTCCACACTACTAAACACAACTACTCG